>NW_022196896.1:87423532-87503526 GCF_008632895.1 Mastomys coucha
AAAAAAAAAAAAATGTAGGATTTTTATACACAAATTGAGAGACTAGGACTCTCCCTTATGCAGACAGACAGGGAGAGGACCCTTGCTACATAATAAAAACATTGAATTTCCAACATGGCCTGCTTCTTCCTCACCCACTTGAGGCCACTTGAGACCAAAGCCTGCCAGCTTAAAACAAAGGCTCTGTTGTCTTTTGTCCCAACAGTGGGCCCTCAGCTGATGGATTGGCTCAATAAGTTCAAGGCTAGATCAGGACTCATTACACAACAGTTCTGGCCCAACCAACCATCCTAGCTTTCTTTGAACTGACCAACCTTAACTCAGGGAGGAAATATCTTCAGAAGCTTTAGAACCCCCAGGATCTTGAGGAGAGACTGGATCGTTGGCTTTCGGAGTCTCCCCTGTGCTTTGCAGAGGGTCTTTTTACCTCTGTGTACCTGTGTATGGGTGCATTTCCTCAACCCCTGCACCCAACCACCTCCTCCCCAGTAAATGCCTTTCTTCAGCTGCTGATCCTGTGTGTGGTACTTTAAATTTCTCTGCTGCTACCTGTTGTGCTACAGACATTTGCTGCCTTTCAGTTCTCTAGCCAGAAGAGGAAAAACAAAAAACAAAAAACAAAAAACCTTAAATTGTATCAAGAGGACTCCCCCCCCCCGCAAGTCTAAAAAAAAAAAGACTTAAATAGGTATGAATCACTCCATGAGTATTTAAAAGGGGACTTGATGTATGGAAAGTACCTTCAAGCATGTGCAAAGAGGAAGTGTACTTGTGGTATGCTTGGTCCTTGCATTTCAGTGGGTCTAGAACTCTTACACTGGATAGTCACTAGTCCTTTGGCAAGCACCAGCTGTGGTTCGTCGCTCAGATTTGGATCAGCCTTTCTTAAATACTTCTACTGGAATTCTGCCCTCACCTCACACTCTTTCTACTGAGTCACAATATTGGAATTTTCCTTGGCTCTAATGATTTATCAAACAGCTCTTTAAAGATCAAGATGAGTATACTTGGGCATATGGTCTGTTTGGTAATGAGCTGCATTTGTTCCCATGTGTCAATGCTCAGAGATACAAACAATTGTAATTGTGGGCCACATAGGCTGTGATTATTCCACAAAGAATGTTTCAGGGAGGCCAGCCCAGAATTTGAAAGTTATTACAGAAAACCAGCTTAGGCTTGGGGTGCAGTGATAACTCATTGCCCTGTTAGTGGAAAGCACAGGTGTGGGGATGGAGGAAGTTGTTTTGGCCCAGATGAAGGGGAAGCTGGCATAATTAGTAACCACTCAGGAAGAATACATGGCACTGTTGCTAGAGGACCCACGAGCCAAGAAGAGGCTGGATTCAGAGGGCTTCACAAACCCACAAAGCCGGTTAGACCTTGTCTCAGGACAATAGCAAATCACTGAAGGATATGTAGTTTCCTAGTTTGTGTGTTAGCAAACTCCATTCCCCTATATAATACAAATGGATTTCAAGAAGTAGAGAGGAGATTGGAGAGAGCCAACGAAGGCTGAGTGAATGAGAAGATGGAGAATTCAGAAGATGCAGGTAGGGAGGTGGGAGGAAGAGGATGCAGGGCTATGGGGGAACAGGGCTTTGGTCAACAGCACTTCTTCCCTTTCCCTTGTCACTCTCACCCTCAACAGTGGCCTATTGTTCAAAACCTAGATCCTCCAAGCTGTTGAGAAAGACATAGGCTGGAGGGCAGAAATAAGAACCAAGGCCATGGGAAAAGCTGACAAAGGAGCAGAAGAGTCAGAGAGACTCATATCAGAGTTTTCAAGAAAGCAATCCATACTTAGTCCTTATAAATTCCAAGCCACTTTAAGAGGCAAACTAAAGCTAATTTGTGCTCAGCAATTTGGCACTTTTGTCATCAAAATGAAAGTTGGTCCTTTATAATTTAATCAAAGGAATTCATAGGCCTTATGAGACTCCCTTTAATCATCTTACATAACAACTGTGAGACCAGGAGGTGGTAAATGACACTGCTCTCCTTTGAGCACTCCATTAAGAACTGCCCAAAGACAGGACAAAGTGAGCCATTTGACAAAGCAACACAGAGTAGAATCTCTCCAAAGTAGCATTCTCTACTGGTTTATATTGTTTCAAATTGGGGGAGGATACAATGTGTTTGACAGGTTGGGATTTCTTTGGTATCCTTGCTATGGTAGATAAAATTTAGAAACCTGTTTGCATTCTCAAATAAGGTTGAAGATGTTTGTCAAGAAAGTAGTGTTACTTCTCTATCTGGCAGCTTGAACACAGGAGAATGGGGCCTAAAAATGAGGCAGAATAAAGTCTCACACAATGGCCAACTTTCTTCAGAGCATCGGACTATTTATATTCTGAAGCTTAAGCAAGGTCATGTGAACAAAGTTCACTTGATTTCAAGTCACAAGGGGAGGGTCACGTGAGTCATAGCTTACTTACAGAGTCTTGAGGGCAAGGTAACTTGTGAATAACATTCTTCCGAATAACAATGGGTAAGGGGGTAGTCTATCTAAAGTGAAATCCACTCCTATTATTACACCTGTGAGGGGCAGGAAAGCTCATTCCACTTTATGGAGGAACAGAGATTGCAAGACTCTTGTTTCCTTGGAGTTTTCTCACAAGGACTCAGAAATCTCCTCACACAGCTTTGTTCATGGACTGTGCTCCAATGAGTAGCATTTCCATCTTCTCTGCTTCCACCTCCTAAGACGGACATGATTGTTCTGAATCTACTATATAAGTCCGTCCTCTCTTCAGTGATTGGATTAAGTATGGTCATGGGATTCTGTTCTAGTCAATGTGATGCGGGAAAGAGTTACAGGAGAAAGACCTGGTGTCTCATACTCTATTTCTTTTGGCCATAGAATGTCAATTCATGGTGCATACAACCAAGGCTCTAGGAGAATTTAAGAAGTCAAATACATCCTGGTATAGTGAAGGTATATAGTTAGACATGATAGTTTCATTGAGTTAAATGGTTAAAAGTTTATCTTCAGTACCAGTCTTCAGAGAATTATGTGTGGACCTTCCTTCATCAGGGAGCAAATGCTTACGAGATGGAGCAAGAATGTGTTGTTCAACATGCATAGAAACCAAGGCCAGGCTCTTACCAAAGGGAAAGGCTTAACTGCACATTCTGCAAGAGGGTCGGTATCTGAAAAAGATCTCCCTGATTGACTTGGTTGTTTGGTTAGTTGTTTGATTGTTTGGTTGAGAACAATGGGGCTGGTTGGTTGGATAGGGAGGAAAGGTGTCCTAGGTTCTTTTGCACAAATATCGGTGGCTTCTGCATGCACCCATTCTAGGAAAGCAGGTGCCAAAGGGTCTCTGAGTCCATGCTAGGGGCTTTTCCTGAGAGACAACTGAAGAGCCTTGTTACGTGAGGACTTCATGCCTGAGTGGGCACAGGTCCAGCCAGCTACTTCCTTGAGTTACTGAGAATCAGAACCTTGGTTGACTTTCACAGTTATATTTTGCTTAGTTTGTCTCAAGTCCAGATAAGTTGAGGGATCCTAATCATGCATTGGCAGGATCTGACACCAGCCATTTTCACCTGGCTCATGCACTACTCTACCAGCTTCGTCTGTGGCCTTCTCACCACAGTGAGCTCTCCTAGAGAGAGAAGTGGATAGACAGTCCAAGGTTCTTTTGACTTAGCACATCCCTTCTTCCTGGTCCTGGGCTAAATACTCACTATTCTTGAGCCCTGCCTGAATACCGCCTTTGGAGGAGAATCCTTGATTTCCCTCAGCCTCAAAAGCCCGTGGGAAAGATTTTTTTCCTTTGACCTTCTTTAATCCCCTACAGTAGCATTAGTTTATTTATATTTCACCAATTCATTTACCCTCAGTTTCAACAGGGAAAAATCTTTTTTTTTTTTTTTAAATCCTGAAGATACCTCATAAGTTGGATGAAAAAATTGTGAAAAGAGTACTGATGTCATAACTAAGTTAGTAGATGCTTGGCTTACCACTATGAAGCTCTGAATTCGATCCCATAGAATTCATGTATAAATTCTGGACTTAGTGATGTTCATGTAATCCTAGCACTGAGGAGACAGAAACCAGTGAATCCATGGGGTTCACTGACCAGCCAGCTTAGTCTACTCAGTCAGTGTCAGGCCAGTGAGAGGCCCTGTCTCAAAACAACAGATGATGACATCTGAGGCACAATACCTGAGGCCTCCATCCTGCATACCTGTACACATATGAACATATACACAGACACATGTACAGGCACATGCATATCTGTATACATAGGAACACACACCCTCAGACACACAGACATATGTATACCTGTACACATATGAACACACACAGACACATGTGTACCTGTACACATATGAGCAAATAGAGACACCCACAGACCACAGACACAAGTATATGCATATGTACACATGTAAACACACACACACACACACACACACACATACACAAAGCAGAAAGGCAAAAACTAGTAAGTAAGTCAGGCAGTGGTGGACCCAAGGATTTAATCCCAGCTACTTGGTAGGTTGAAACAGGAGGCGGTGAGGTCAAAGTCATCATGGGCAACATGGTGTGATGCTCACCCCCAAAACGTAATGAAATGAAATAAAAATATAAACTAATGCATACCTCTCTGTCTCTTGAAGACTTTGTGTGGATTAAAGAAGATAAAATAAGAAAGCAATAGAAACCTCATGTTTACTCAATAATTGATCATTCTTGTTCGTGTTATTGTCGCTGTAGCTGTTATCATTACTGTTCATTCCACTATATCACATGGCACTGTGATATAGGTAGGACTCTGTCCTGTGATTAGAGAAACCCGCAGGGAAATGTCTCAAGGGCTTTTTAACATGTTTAACTCTGTAACTGTGATGAAAGCTGCAGTTTGGTTGGGTCTTGTGAATAACATGCCCATACCCCCACCTCATTTATTTGTTAGTTCGAGTACCTCTTGCAACCTTTTACAAATAAGTGGGTTGATTCACTCTAACGCGCACTTTCACCAGTTGGCTCTTTTTCCGTGTAACCCCTCGAGTCCCTATTCAACAGAGGCTAGTAATTACCATAGCAACCGCAGCATGCGGTGCCTCATGCACTCTCAGAAACAAAGCACTGGCTTTGAAAAAAAAAATCACACACACATTAATTTGTTACATGAAATTCTATTTCATGCTATTTACGAAGGGACTCGGGCCTCCAACTAAACCTACTTCCCTTCCTCCCTGGACTCTGGGCTCATGGCTGCTCTGCTCTATTCTCTCTCCACCCCCATGGCACTCTAATCCTTGCACACATTGACTCGTTTTAAAAATGAAGTTTTTGTGCAATTGGGGGAAAGGATGGGGAGGATTCGGTTTCAGCTGGAAGGCACAAAGGTCAGCAAGAGGGTGTGCAGACCTATATAACAGTTGTTCCTGTCTGAGCAATGACTATGCTACCAAGGGGATTCATTAAAATGGAGCCTATTGCTGTTACAATGAATGAGGCTCTCCATAAATTCTGCTGAGCTCCTGTCAGTGGCTAAGCCCATAGGTAACACTTAAATGTTGCACCTTCACCTGCTTGCCGGTGTCTGGATTCCAACCCACAGGTGCCTCTCCATACTCGGGAGTATACGCATACTGACTCCAGACCTATCGAGAACCCAGAGCCTGGATGGAGCCTATGCACTTCCAGCAAGCAAGCTCTCCCAGACTCTCCCTGTGTGTGTGTATCTAATAGGACATTAGGCTTTTGGAATGTGACAAGACCATCTATGCGGTAGTCACTTGTACTGGGTCCCAACTGAGCTGGGGGCAGAAAGGGGAAAGAAGAGTTAGCATAGAGTAATTTGAAGTCACATGGTAATGTGACCTCCCAACCTTGTCTACTACTAGAGAGAAGGAGGCGATGTGTGTGTGTGCCAGGGAGTGTTCTGGGCATGAACAGCTCTCCGTGTCCATTGGTATAATCAAAGGGCAATCGACAGAAGGTAGACTCCTTGTGTCCTGCCTCCTAAGTCACCTTTCAAACTCAGGAAGCCTAGGGAGAAAGTGCTTAAATGAGACTATTTTCTGTTGCTGTTTAAGACCAGCCGGTTGGAAGCCACTTTATGAGTTCTCTAGTTGAAACTCTGATGTAAAAAGAAAAAATGCTTTGGTCTGAGGAAAAAATACATCCCAGTCAAAGGCTTTGCAGGTCCAAGGAACAATCAGGGTCCTTCCCTGTGCTCTGCAGGAATTCAGCTAGGCCTTTGGGAGGAAGAATGGAAGAAGGTTGTTCCCCCTTTCAAAATGGAGCTGAGAAAAAAAATGTAGAGCTCAAGGGGTGGGTGGATGCATGGGAATGGGCAGAAATACCCACAGAAGTTACTTTTTTTTTTTTACCAAATATGTCATGATGTACCCCACATTTATTCACTCTTTAGATGAGAGAATTTCTGATTGTGGTCTGTGAGCACCCCCCCCTCCTCCCACATACACACACACACCAGCTTTGGCTGTGTAGGTACTAACAAACTAACAAAGACCTTTGTGAGAAGTAAGACCGTCCTTTATTGATAGCTAACACTGGAGATGCACAATCCTTAAGCTGCTGCCGCTGGTCTGCAAGACCAGGATGTACAAGCCTCTTTGTTAGGGAGGTTGCCTCTACAGTCCGCTCGCCTGCTCCAGCCACCTTGCAGAAACCAGGCACTAGGGGGCGCTGTTGGCCCAGAGATGGCTCTTGGAGTTAACCAGCTTTGGAGGCAAACGCATTAGCTGAGAAGCAGGAAAGTCGGTGACGTGAGGAAATTATTATGCACAGTTCATTTCCTTGTAATTTAACTCTCAGAGTAACAAAAGCATAATGTATAGCCTAGTTTTCTGGTCTGATTTACAACAATTTGAACTAAAAGATGATTTCTGCCTCGCCCCACCCCCTTCTAATCATTTCCGCTGATATCAGCAGCTGAGAATTTTGTATTTCACCGTAACCACACTGCACCTCTTGAAGCCACAGATCGGAGAAGAGGAAAATGTGAAACGGGGTCCCGCAAACCCAGCTGGGAACACACCACACTCTTTCCTTACAGCTATGGTGAAGGGCAGAGTAACTCTATGGCTATTATGGCTATTTGGCTGGTATCTTGTACATCCTTTGAAGGCCCAGGAAGTCCAAACGGGAAAGGCATGTCTGTTCCCCAAAACGTTTGTGGTGTTTCATAGCCAGAGGCAAAAGGAGTTAGTTCCCTAGTAACAGATGCCCCATCTCCAATGGAAGGTCTTTCCTTGCTTTGGCCAGCCCTCCCCTGTAGATTCCCCACTTCATAAGACTCTTAGAGCTCACATTCACTGGCATACAGCAACTTAGCATTTTCTAGTGCTTGTCTTGCTTGTTGATTTCTCTCTCCCTCCCCCCTCCCCTCTTTCTCTCTGTCTCACACACACACACAGAGAAATGGGAAAAAAGTGTGTGTGTGTGTATGTGTGTGTGTGTGTACACACGTGCCTACTTTGACTAGAGCTCTTTGCTAGGAGATGCCATCTTCTTTAATCAGTTCAAAACGTCGGTTTTAGAAGTAATTGGTTCATTTTATAGGCAAGCTCACGGAAGCTGAGGAACCAGCACAGGTGACTCTGGAATTAGAGGCAGGCTTCAAAAACAGCTATTTCATTCTGTTACACCATTCTGATGCCCATGTGTTGACTGGGACTGGTGAGTGAGTAATCAGAGGTGGGGGAGAGCACCTGTACAGAGATGGCTTTCATAAGTAAGAAGTACCTCCCAGGGCTCTCTGGACCCCTGCAAAATCATTCAAGGAATTTAACAAGATGAAGCCATTGAGAAAAGTCGGCGAGCAAGTGGTCTCCGAGGACCCAGAGAAAGTTGCAAACCAGGATGCTAACATTCATCTCCGGTAGATTCTGAACTTTTGGAAGCCAGGGAACTGGGGGGGTGGGGGGCGAGGAATGTTGATTCCCAACCCCTGGGACCACATTACTAAAACATATGGAACCGATAAGGAAATTAGGCACGGTCCCTAAAGGGTGGTTTGAAGAACTCAGAATTTCAGCACCTCTGGGGATTAGTCACAATAAAGGAAATATCTTGCATATCTTGGTGATTTTTTTACCCTTATCATGCATGCTATTTGTATGATTTCTCAGCCTTCCCAATGAATAACTGACAAAAGTTGTAATATGTAAGATGCACATTAGATATAAATGTATGTACACTATGTAAGCTGACCATACACTCTAGCTTGTTAACACAATTATTCCCCCTGTTAACATTTAAGATCTACTTTCTATTCATTACAGCAATCACACTGCACAATGCATTTCTAGAACTTATTTCTGCTGCCTAGCTTTCCCTCTGATCTTTGACACTACCGTTCTGTATCTCACCTTTACCCTGGCACTACCCTTCTCCTCTTTGCTTCTGTGAGATTGTTCTTTTATGTTCCGAGTGTAAATGGAATCATATACAAGTAGTCTTTCTCTGCTCAGCCTGCTTTCGTTAACATAGTGCTTTCTGCTTTCTCCTGTGTAGGTGAGCATAGCAGAATGTTCTCCCCTCCCCTCCCATGTGTGTGCGTGTGCGTGTGTGTACACGTGTCACATTTTCTTTATCCTCTATCTGTCAGTGTATGTGTTGGTTGCTTCTAGATCTTGCTTGTTGTAAAGAGTTCTGTGGTGAACTTGAGACTGCAGAGGTCTCATTGACATACTGATTTCTGGATCATATATGGTTGCAGTTCTGTTTCTTTGTTTGACTTGAGAAACTTCACTGGTTTCCATCATGGCTATACTAACTTGTAATCCCACCAATCATTGCACAAGGGTTCCCTTGTCTCTGTCTCCTTGTAACACTTGCTGTCTTTTGTATTGATAAGAGGCATCCGAGCTGGTGTAGGTGGTCCCTCACTGAGGTCTGATTTTGCATCTTCCTGGTGCTTTGCAGTGTGAACATGGCTTTATACACCTGCTGACTACCTGTAGGTCTTCCAGGAAAGGTCTAGCCAGGTCTTGCACGAGGTTTAAGACAAGTCACCTGCTCCCTTGCTGAGGCTTTGTCTGTGTTCTCTGTACATTTGGGCTTTCAACACTTCATTATATTGATGGCTTCCAAATATTCTCCCATTGCACAGGCTGCCTGCTCATTCTGTGGATTGGTTTCCTTGTTATTCAGAAGTTTTTTATTTAGATCAAATTTAAATTAACACCAAAGAATTTTAAAGGAGATAAAACCTGCACTTATTGAATACATATTATCAGACATCAAAGCTGAGAGAAATCGAGAAATACACAAGTGAATAAAAACTATCTCACGATGATAGATGGTACAATTAATACTGTTAAAATGCTCATACCATCCAGAACAATCTATAGGTTCAAGCTACTCCAATTACAATTCTAATGGCATTTTTCACATAAACAGCCAAAAAAAAAAAAAAAAAAAACAGCCAAAATTCATATGGAACTGTTGCGTTTTATAGAATGGCAGTGTGAAAGGGGGACCTTGGCAGTCATGCAACAGGCCTAATGTAAAAGGAAGTTTATTTGGGACCTGGAGAAGTGGGTAGAGGCAGAGAGGGGAGGGCAGAGAAGAACAGAGAGAAAGAGAGGAGAAAGAAAGAAAGAGGGGAAGAAGCCAGCCAATGACATGTGGGGAGAGAGAGGAGAGGAGAGGAGAGGAGGGAGAGAGGAGAGAGAGGAGAGAGAGAGAGAGAGAGAAAGAGAGAGAGAGAGAGAGAGAGAGAGAGAGAGAGAGAGAGAGAGAGAGGAGAGAGAGAGCAAACAGTCCTTTTATAGGGAGCCAGGCTTGTACCTAGCTGTTGCTAGGTAACTGGTGGGCGGTGCCTAGAGGAAATGCTAACAAGAACCACAAAAGATGCCACTTCATCAAAGGAATCTTGAGGAAAAAGAATCAGGAAACATCATAATGCATGATTTGAAAACATATTGCAAAGCTGTGGTCCAAGAACTATGTAGGTTTTTCCTGTTGAGCACAATCTAGATTTTCAAAAGGAAAAGACAAGAAAGTCGAAGGAGGATATTTGGGGGGAGGAGAAGTGCTAGCAGAAAGTGGGGAAGATAGCAGAAGAGAGTGAGTATGGTTAAAGTATATTATATACGTGTATGGGGAGGATGAAGATGATTAGATAGTATTACACAAGTGTATGAAATGTCTTTAAAAGCAGATCAAAACCAGCATGGTCCCAGCATAGAGACAGAAGAATGAGACAGAATGGAGAACCCAGAAAGGAGCTCACACATTCTTGGTCAGCTTTTCTTAGACAAGGCACCAAACACTGAAGAATTGAAACCACAATTATCCAGAGAAATGACATGAGGAAGCTTGTTGACATTGTTTTGAGCCATGAGTCTTAGGCCATGATGTCTGCAGTACAAGCAAGAAGAGAGAGATGCTTATGGATGTGTGTGAGCGTCACACACATCTCTGGGTTGCAGCCTAGCCTAGGTATCTTCCCAATGCAGTGATTGCAGCGCCCTGCAAGCTTCGGTGTGTGTTTCTGGCTCTTTGCACCATCATTTCATGTGTGTTGTTCAGGATAGAGAAGAAGTACTGGGCCTTGAGGACACAAAATCAAACAGGGTTATGTGTCACCTCTACCTCTTAGCCACTCTGGGAACGTGGGCCTTCCCTGTACTTGTCTGAATCAATCTTCTCACACATAAAATAGGAATAATGAATGCCTCGCAGTCATGGTAAGGATTGAGTCAAATGAAGAATGAACCCCATGGATCCAGAAACAAGCCAGGGGTGAACAAGACTGACATGCAGAGAACTGCTCAATGTGACCTCTATCTCTGAGGGGAAATCTTATCACATCTAATTGCTATGAAATGTGAGATGATGAGATTCATAACCCAAAAAGGAAAAAAAAAAAAAACACTTCCATATAAAAATTTACCTTCCCTATCAGTATAATGCAAAAAAAAAACCCAAAAAACAAAAACAAAAACAAAAAACAAAAAACAAAAACACAACAACAACAAAAAACCCACTCCAATACCAAAGAGATAAAAGAGAGGAAAATGAATGTTAAGAAATATTGATATTGAATGGATGTGGTGCATCACCTCTTCTTATCTCCATGTTATAAAGGAAAGTAGTTAGGTTTCACAGTAGACTGGGAGAAGAGATGGGTCTGGGAAGCTGAAGCAAGAATGAGCAGGCTTGGGGCCCTTATATAAAACTTACTTAAAAGGAAGAAGAATTTAGACTGTGCAGTGGATCTAAGGGTGGGAGACAGGGGCCAGTTTCAGAACAGCAGTGTTGTGGCTGTTTCCTAAATCCTTTCTGCTCCACTCCTACAGCATCCTCAGGGGAAGTGAGTACTGGTGCGAAAGAGGAGTAGAACCACCCACCAGACTTTTGGGAGCAACCACCCTGCTGAGGACTGACCAGAGAGCATGGAGGTCCCTCTGCCTTTGTGTTAGACTAGACCATGTGGATATAAAGCAGGAAAGGTGATGATATTCAACTACCATCCTCCCCAGGCCTCCAGCAGCGGAGGGTAGAAGCGGCCCGTGGACCAAGGGCTGTCAGGGCAGAGGGCAGTTCATCAAGAGAGGCAACCAGCTAAGGCACAGGCAACAGCAGCTAGCTGCTGACAGTTGACCCCTGAGTGTCTAGGTGACACCTTCTGAGGTCCTGCCTCCACTGGCAGGATGCTGATGAGATCAGGTGGGAAGTGAATTGATAGTTCTGGGTTAAGTTGGTGAGGACAAAGAATCATAGAACCCAGAGAGCTCTCAGGTTCATGGGATGGATTTGTATGCCCAAGTTGTTGAGGCTCAGGGGCCTTCAAGTGACCTTTTAAAAACCCACTGCAGGATCAATACCAAGTTCCTAGCCTCCTTTCTTTCACTGCCCCACTAGAAGGCTTCTTCTATTCAGTGACCTCATCCTATTGTCAGTGAAATATTAAGACCCGGTTCTCCCAGCACCACATTTCATCTACTTTCCTGGGCGAAGGTAGAACCAACTGTAGGGTTAGTAGCAACCCCAAAGCTGTCAGTTCAGAGGAGTTCTCCTCCCAGTGTTATTCTTCCCCTTCTGTGATAATCCACACTTGACTTGAATCCACAGAGTCCCAGAGGAGTCTTGTCCCTAGGCATTGACACCTGCTTCTTAGTCTTTGGGGAGGATGTTCCCTAAGTTTGCTTGTCTTGCTCTTTTGGGGTCGGGAGTGTCTTTGCTTGAAGGTCACTTTCTCAGTGTTATCTACCTGGCTGCCTTAATTAACCTTCTTCCAGTCTCCTTCTGGTCCTTGGTCCGTCCTCTGCATCACTGCCCTGTTGCATCCATCACTGCAGATGTATTTTTGCTCACATTCATTTACTGTTTGCCTCTTCCGCAGGAACAGAGATGTTTTCCCATCCCTTGTATTCCCCAAGGAATGGCTGACACACAATGGGACCTCAAACACTGGCATAAAAGTTATTAAAATGTCATACCTTTCATTACTATTTCTGCCATTTCACAGTGCTTAGGCAGAAGGCATTATTTTGTTTTCTTAACATTTTCCTTAACATATCTAAGAATTCTTTCTTATTCCACATAACTCTGGACACGAGGGGGAAAAAAAGATGCATAAAGGAATAAGAAAACGCCTGATGGAGAAGCAAACAAACACACACAAAGGCCACATGGCATTAAAAACCAAAGGGAGATAATTCAGTCCTTGAACACTAAGGCTCTATACCATGTGATACTATAACAATGGCAATAATAACAGTAATAGTGGTAGCTGTTAAAGGGTACCACCTGCAGGCGAGGGCGTCATTTCCCAGACCTGTAATTAGTATCATAGAATTGTTTTGGGGGGAGACTAGAATTCCTGTGACCTTATTGGGGTAAGGGGTGGGGAACTGTGGGGAAACTGAAGTGAAGATGCATAATAACAGGAAGTAGGAGTAACACAGGGAATCAGGAGGAGGAGAAAGAAGAAGAAAGAAGAGGGGATCCGGCCAACACCCCTGGCTCAATGCCTCTTGCTTCCTGATGTGTTGCAACTCAATTCCCACAATTCTTTTGCCTCAGAACATCAAGCGTTTAAAATCACCCACTCCATCTTCCAGGAGAATAAGTTGTCTACATGAAAGCTTTTAAAACATCAAGAAAGACAGTTTCTCTGGAAAACTGTGAGGATCTCAGATCACTTATAGTTAACAAAGTTCAGAATACCACAGAGCTTCCAGAACCTTCTATCCAAAGTGTTTGAAAATTCAGCCTCACCCTGCTGGCAGGGTTGTGTGCGGCAAACTCAGGGCAAACTGAATTTGGGAACTCAGCCTGGGCAGTTTGTGTTGCACACAAGCTCACAGCCACTCCAATTCCCTTCCTTCTGGTATATTGTGCAAAGCCAAAAACCACTCGGTTGGAGAACTAGATCCAGAATCTAGACACAGCAACAAAAAATGCCACCTTGTCTTTGTTACATCGAAATGAAACTATAGTCTGGATCTGGAAACTATAATCAGGAGTCCAGGATCCAGGAGAGGAAAGCAACGCTCTCAACCCCTGTTTACGAAGAGTTCGGCCCCTAGGGGAACAGAGTGACATAGATTAGGGCCACCACCACTCCTTTCTGGTGGAGAAATGGTGCCAGGAGGAAGAGTTACCACAATTTGCTTCAGACTGCTCAGGTGGGAGAGAGCTTCTGCTAATTACTGGCTGGCAGCAGCCGTGTTTTTAATACCATAGCAACGATCAACTTCTGCTTTATTCTGAGTTGATCAAATTATCCAGGTCACAAAGACATTTAAAAACAAAGCTACCAATTCCGTGGCTGTAAGGAGCTGTACTTTGGAGCTGACAGGGTCTTCTGCTAATTGAACCTCTCTGGGGTTCCGAGACCTGACTTTGAAAATGTGGCTTGGGGAGTCTGTCTCACCAAGCCTCTTACTTGATTTGGATATAGGTTCTCTGCTGAGTACACTTTGAGGTGCCACACCAGGTCATAGCTGCTTGTCAGTGCCTCTCAAGTAGTGCCTGCCACTCTGTATTGGCTAATTCTGTGGAGGTACCAGATGCACATAGTAAAAAAATCTACATATGTCAGTTAAACAGTATGTATATGGAAGCATCATATACATTAAAAACAGTGTGGCATATCTCATATAAAAATCTCATATTGGTAATATATTAAAAGAATACTATTTTCCAGTTGTGCCCCATAAAGTACCATTAACATTAATTTCATTGTTTTTTTTTTTCCCTTGTATTTTAATGTGTCAGCTCCGAGATTTATTGTTCTAGACACAGGGTTTTAGCTCACTGGAACTTTCCAGATAGAGTATCTCCGGTTTTACTCTCCTTCATTTTACTGATGCCTTAAAAAGAAATGAGGTAGTTTGGGGTAAGGCAGTTTATACAGCAGACACTGAACACAGGTGGCCTCTGGTTCAATCAAAGCCTTAGAGAGATGCTGGCAGCACCTATAAAATATTGGTTCGTGCTGTCATTCCCAAACTGTCACCAACATTTTAAACAAAAACCCAAAGTTTCACTTAACAACAAAACAACAACAACAACAACAACAAAAAACCCTTTAGCATCTGTTGACAAATACAGAAGTTCAGGACACTCATAGTCTCAGATGAAGAAATTCTTCTAGCTCCTGGGTGAAGCAATTGCTCAACAAGTTAGTTACACAGGCATGGGCAAAATGTTTAAATTCCGCTATTTAGAAATTCAGCAATCTGAAACACACAGCTCCATCATTCCATTTTGTTGGCCCAAATCATTTTTACAAAGGTATTTGTTGAGGTAGGAGGCCAAGACATGTGTTGTTACACAATATTCGTTAGCTTGGTTTTTAACTTCTAAGTCTTTAGACACCTGGCATGAGGCTTTCCATTTTAGTTCTTCACAGGCCCGGAAGGAGTTACAGGATGGGGGGGTTTAGTGCTGAGTGCTTCCAGTAAGACAAACAAACAAACAAAAAATACATTCCCATTATCTGGCCTGGAACAGGGAAAAGGACCAGAGGACTGTTTTCCAAAGCCATGTCTAGGAATTGCTAATCTTTTGTATGAGAACCTGGGCAGGAGGATTTGTAAGTTCCCGGGCAGCATGAGCTACAGAAGGGGACTCTGTCTGAAAAACAAAGACCAAAATGAGAACTTCAAACTTCCTTAGGCCCCCATCTTTAGTGTTGAACACAAGATATTTGGATTTTGTGTTGTCCTGACTGAGTCAGACAGGTGCAGCTGTTACCTGGAGAAGCACACAGCTCACACTTACTATGTACTCTGACAAGGCGTGTGACTAGACCGTCCAAGTCGGTCCTCTCCGACTTGGCAGAGGGTCTCACTGCCAATCCGATGGATGCTGCTGCCACTTGAAGAAGACAGTTGCTTATTTGAGTAGTAGTGTTTGTTTTACATTTCACAGTCATGAGCCCAGGAACTGCTGAACCTGTTGTTTATGTCATTCCTGCTGATAAGTCATAGCCAAACCAAGTCATAGGTCCAACAGAGCTCATGGAGAAAGGAAAGAAAGGGGAATATTTGTGAGACCAAGCTTCAAAGTATCCCAGACTCCTGGAGTGTCCTGGTGTTTTGGTGAGGTTGGGGGCCTGCCTACTCTCCTACTGCAAAAGATGACAGAGGGGAGACCCTTCCTCTGTCTGGCCCCATCAACTGCACAGTACAGAGGGAGGGAGGAACAGGTAAAAGGGGGAAACCATGAGAGGAAGCCCTTGGGGGACAATGAAGAAGTCCCGAGAGCTGGGTGACGAGGTCATAGTGTCACTTGGCTATTCCTGGGGACATTGGCTTTGTTCTCTTCACCCTAATAACCATCCCCAGGCCTTATAGTCTGGCTCTAGAACCTTCCAAATGGTTTTAGTACTGGCTCAGTGAACCTCTTTCTCTTTGCCACCCCAAGGTAACTTTGGTGGTTTACTGCCTCGTATCAGTGAAAACCATTTTTTGGCTTTTTCCAGATACTTAATATTTTTAAAGGTTGTAGAAGGTACAGCTCATGGAAGAAGCCCATTCAAGAAATCAAGTGGACTCACTGACTGTAGGACTAACATAGAAAGCGTGGTACCGCTTCATGTGGAAAGAAACTGAATTTATCAGCTAGAATAGTTATTTCTTTTTGATATTTCTTTTTGTTATACATCCACATGCCATCTACTTAATCATTTTAAAGAATACAACATGCTACTTGTACAACCCTCACCCCTAATGCCAGATCATTCTTTAAAATCATTTCCTTCAAAACCCCGTTCCCATGCACAGTCCCCCCTTCCTTTTGCACCTGCGGTCCCTTCCAGCTACAAGCCTGCTTCCTGTTGGCATGGATTTTTCTTGTGCTAGATACTCACATTATTGGCAATGATGAGTTAATAGTTTATCTATGTGGTATCATGTATCAATACTTTATTGCCTTGGTGTGGATGAATAATATTTCATTGTGTGGTTTTAACACATTTCACTTTCTGTCCATCAGTTGATAGCATTTGAGTTGTTCCTATTTTTTTAAGCTATTATAACAGTGCTAAGGACATCTGTAGACAAGGTTTTGAATGAATGTCTGTTTCCAGTTCCCTTGGGTATATATGTAGGAGGGAAATTGCGGGGCCATCTGGTAATTCCATGTTTAACCATTTGAAGACTGTGTTCTAGAACAGACATAACAGTGTACCTTCCCACCAGTAGTGAATAAAGGTTCCAGTCATTACACTTTCTCGCTACCTTTTCAAGATTTAATAGTCATCTTAGCAGGTATAAAAGCGTACCCAGTTGTGCTTTTAAGTCACATGTCTTTAGTGGCAATGATGCTGACCACCTGTTGATGTGGGTTTTGGCCACTTGTATGTCTTTTTCACATATAAGCCTGCTGAGACGAATCACACACAATAGTGAGAGTTTTGCCTTAGGACTAAAGCCATTTCCACAAGATGCCATATTGATAGCTGTTTGGGGTATAATTCACACCATGTAAATCAGGAGCCTCTGTGGTCTCCAAGGTTTTAAGGAAGCATGGCGATGCTGGCTTCATTCTGTTTGGACTGCAAGTGTGTGATCACGAAATTTAAACTGCATGAGGGAGCTATTACTCTATTCATCCTTTCTTCTCATTATCGTTCAAGATCCTTGAATGTAATTGATATTAACACTCTGGATTTATTTTTTTTTAACCTTCTTTCATCTGCTATCAAAGATAAACCAAATAGAGTTCTTCACGAAACTTAATTAATTTAACTTTATTTGAATCTATTCCCACATGGAACTTGGTATTTCCAAATTAGCAATATAAAAGCAAACTTCATGCAATTTTTAAAATATCACTGTGAAATAAAGGGGTTGCAGTAGGTTGTCTCCAGTTCCCCTTTTTGCTTCAGCATGCTTCATGAAGATTCTGACACAGCTAGCGGGAGCTGAATGGAGATGTGAACCCAGGAATATTGACGTAATCTCCCTTCCCTAGTCAAGATACCATTCTTCTCAGATGAAGTAGCATTTGCAAAATGAGTCTTAAGGGGTTCCTGGGAGGCTGAAGACTCTGGAAACATCAGAAATCAGTCATGGAAGGAAGGGTGCAGAGGCAAGAGCATGCGCTCAAGAGAGTGGTCACAGTAATTATTTTGTGGGTGAACTGTACTTATAGATAAAAGTCGTGATTACGAAATACAAAACAGATGTACTAGGGCAATAGAGGGAAGTTAGTCCTTGGAAACCCATGGGATTTGGACTGTTACATTTGGAGAACTCCAAAATGTTAACGGAAACTTCAGCATTAGATTAAAGAGAAGTATGTGGAAAATATTATCCACTTGTAATCTGCTTTCATCTGGTTATTAGCAAAGAATTGGATAAAAACCTGAAAATAGAATCAGGAGGAAATAGAAGCCAGTATAGCACTAAGTTGGAGAAGAAAAGGGTTTCAAAGCCGTGGAAAAGTATGTGAGCCTTAAAAGCCGAGTTTGCTCACTTTTTAACACATTTCAGCCTGTCTGCTGGAATTACTTGAGAGAAGGGTTGAATGAGTATGAGTGACTTGAACTCCAGAGTCTATTGGGTGTGTTTCAGGCTTAGCACCTTAGGGTCCTTGGGTAATTTGAACTCTGAACTGGAGGAACCTAAACTATTGTAATTTGTGGTTGGTTTAATCTTGGAGTACAAATCATGAGAACTAAATGTTACAAGAAGCCAGAAAGTCCACCAGTCCAGGCCAGAAAAATCAAGCCAGGATATGCTGTGCTGGACATGGGTTTAAAGGATATGTGGAATTCACTCCAGAGAAGTAAAGAGAGGAGGAAGGTCCCTTAGAAGGCCTTGGGTGAGTGAAGATTAATGTTGCAGAAGGACTAGTGTGTTTGGAGAACAGAATATGGGTGAAGTAGTTAGTATTGGGTGCCAATGTCACTGGACATGGAATCAACTAGCAGGCAAGCCATTGGGCTCCCTTTAAGCACCTTTTGTCAAGAGTATTTAATTTTATCATAGCCATGCAAAGAAGACAAGAAAACTGTGTTGTTTTGCCAGAGAAGACTATAGAGTGTATTTGCCTCAAGTTTGGCAGAATCAAGTTGGGCCTTGAATGTTAACTATGAAAGCTATCTCTTCCCTTTTCCCTTTAAGGCAGGGGGGTCTTGGTCCATAAATCAGGCTTGCCTCTCTCAGGTGGTCTTGCTGCAGCCTCTGGAGTGTTGGAGTTACAGATGTACACATCTCACACAGCTGTTCTTGCCATTAAAGCCTGAAATAGCAATCACAATGAGCTCTTTGCTGGATGCTCTCTCTAAAAATAGGAACACAAGCTGTAGGAAAAATGAAGGTGTAACCTGGGGAAAAAAAATCAAGCTTATCAATATTTTTAAAATGTGCTTTCAAACCTGTCCTTTGTCTAATTCTTTGGTATATTTATGCTATTACAATTTAGGTTCCATTGGAAGAATTGTAGAGCAGAAAGTCACAAATACTAGAAGCAGAACTTAAAAGCATCCTATCCATTTTCACTATTGGTAACAACATAGCTGATGGTTATGTCATAGGAAACGTCATAGGGATTATATAAGCAAGAGCTAAGCTCTCACAGCTAAGAAGGGCTGGGGCCCTTTCCTGCACACCGGCTTCACCTATAAAAAAAATATGCTGTTTAAACTTCAATTCTTGTTTGTAGATATCCTAATCTTATAATCTTTCAAACATTCAAACTAGCCCAGGATTTATTCTATTTCCTTCTAGAATGTTTGTTGGCAAATATTGTTACTTGTCAAGGAATCTAGGACCATGTAACTCAAAGCATGGTTCATAAATCATCTCTATCAAAATATTCCTGATCTCAGCTCAGAAATACCGTGATAGATTTTTCTGGGGTCAGGGCCAAAGAATCTGAATTTTAATAATGAATCTGGGTGATTCTATATGCTATACTCTGAGACTTGCTGCTCTGAAGCAAAATATAATTCATCTAGAGTGTTTTGTTTTTTTTTGAGTCTCTAGTATATTACACAGCAAATACAGTAAAAAAAAAAAAAAATTTAAATAACCATTAGCTCCTTATGTGGACCAAAAAACAAGGCATCCTAGATTTTTAGTGTTAATATGTAGAATGCATGCATCCAGGCACTGGAATCCTATTGTGAAAACATATAAATGTGAATTATGTTTTACTCACACAACTGCAAGCTGATGACGATATATGTCTGAAGAGTATGTGTGTGTATCAGTGCGTATGTATGTGTATATGTGTGTGTGTGTGTGTGTGTGTGTATCTATCTGTGTATATGTGTATGAGTGTGTATATAAGTGTGCATATCTGTGTGTGTATGTATGTGTGTAGGTGAATGTGTATATGTGTGTATCTATCTGTGTATGTGTGTACATCGCTCTCTCTCTCTTTGTGTGTTATTGTGTGTGCATGAGCATGGGTATGTGTATAGAACATAGTGAAGAGACTGAGTTGCTAATCCATGATTGTGTCTCGTGCCTTAAGGCTGTGCCTCAGATGTTTTTAATAGGTGAGAATTGCTGAAGTTTCAAGAAATACATGTTGTTTCTGGAAGCAAATAAACCATCTAAATAATTTTATAGATCTAAGCTAACTATCTGGATGTGAAAATTGGGTAGGAACAGCACAAGGACATAAAGAAACCAGGACCACTTCACAGATAAAATAGATACAGAACAGGAAAAATACTTAATTAAATCCCCGAGCTACATTATAATCAGCAAGCACTTATTCCAGGAATCAAAGACTAGTTGACCAACAGAAGTTTACCTTGTTCTGCTAGGCATAGTGGTGCAGCACTCAAGAAGGGAAGGCAGGGGGAGCTCTGTGAGTTCAAGGCCAGCCTGGACTACACAGTAAGTTCCAGGACACCCATGGCTACTGAAAAGTTCCTATCTTTAAAAAAAAAAATAACTAAAAAGGTCGTCTCATTGATGGTCTGAGGAGAAAAAGCATTATCTGACTAGCATTGGAAAAACCAACTGTGTAGAGTTCAATAGAGTGATGAACAGCAGATCATGGCATCGATTCAGGGCAGAGAAATAAATCTGTATTCTTCACATATTCCTATGTATAAAATATATATATATGTCAAAATGTATGGATACAAAATATATGAGTCAAATTTACAATATAACTTCTCAGTGAACAAGAACTAAAAGAAAGCATCCTTAATTTTATATTTAAAAAACCACATGCCTAAAATTTTTTAAAATATCATGTTAATAAAATATTGTGGATGTTTTTCCTAAATAGTATCATATATAAAGTAAAAAAAAAATTATTATCATCAATCTGGCTAGCCCATTGCTGGTTATCTTTGCCAATTATATAAAACAAGAAAAAGACAGTTTTAGAAAGAATGATAAAGTTCTGATGTGTTGCTGATAGTATGATTGTCTCTATTGAAAATTCAATCAATTTTGAATTCATTCTAACTTTATCAAATCAGTAGAAACTTTCTGAGTTCAATAAGGCTGATAAACAAAATTACCATGCGATAGAATAACTTTTTAAGCAGTAGTAACAAACCGGAAAATCCCAGCAAACATTAAAGTAGTGTTCACAATACCATTCATATGTTGAAAGTAAATTTTATCACAATAAAATTATAAGCAATGCAATTTAGAAACAAACAGAAGATACTAATTCACATAAACATAAAAATGATTAAATTGATCTAATAGTTCCAGAACTTTAAAATAATAATAAGTAATGCTTTGTGACAACCAGAAATGCAGGAGTTGAGCATGAGAAAATCCACAAGTGCCAGAGAGAATAGGAGGAGCTGGTCCAGGTACCCTCTCTGCACAGTAACCTGAAGGTGTCTGGTGCATCAAACTATGTCTATCCCACAGTCCAGTGACACAAAGTCTGAATCTTTTTTAAAGTATGCTTAATTTATAGTGCTTTTTCTTTCATAAAACCCTATCTGTAGCCATGGCTGGAGCCCCCGTCCTTTGTCTGTAGACTCACTCTGGTGTGGGTTTTAACAAGATCATTGGTGAATTCTTGACAAGACAACTTGGTGAACACCAATTATCTCTTTGCAGACATCAGGGGTCAGGTAGTGGCAGGTCTTGGAGATGGCATCAAAAGCAGCCTTGGCAAAGTTGTCCAGAGTGGCAGTGCAGCCCCCTGGCAGAAGCATAACCATCCACAGTACTACCAGAGGCAGCAGCTTCTTTGGCACAGGCACTGTGTTTCTTGGCATGGTGATGAGGTAAACCAGCACAGAGCCATGAATCCTTGAAGGAATGTGGTGGAGCTTTCTGATCTGGTCCCCTGGTTGCCTCTCCACACAGGAACAATAGATAGACCAAGGTGGTGGCTGCTCAGGTGGCCGTTGTCCTCTCCTTGTTACATTTCTGAACAGCTCGACCTGTGTGACCATCGTAGCTCCTGGTAGCAAAAACAAAACAAAACAAAAACAACAACAACAACAAAAAATTGTTCTAAGTTTGGTTCACTGGGCAGGCCAACATGAGGCAGCTTCTCCATTGGCATGAGCTTAAATACAGCATCCTTAAAACATTACCGTTCCATTCACTGAGAAGAGATCATAATTTCAGGATTCTGATGGAAAGGGTAAAAAGAAAAATTGCCTCCAGGGAGTTGACCTTCATGTCTTGACCAAGCATCCCATCTTAGAGACAGGAATCCACTCTTGGCCTTGTCCAAACCATGACTTCCTTGGAAGCCACTGTCCAAGTCTCTATGGAAACAGGTATGCCTCCATAGCATGAGTCCTTGTGAACTCAAGGGCCTCAGGTCCCCCTTGCTACAAAAGCATTAGCTTCCATTTGATGTTCTTCTAGGGAAGGAGAGAAGAATCTCATCTCCTCTTAAACACATCACAAAAAATACACAAAGGAAATGTTCATAGATGCATTGTCTACTCTGTGAGACACCGGTGATGACTTAGGGGTCCTCTGTAGTAGAACACATAAATCAAATGCTGATGTATGCTCTAGACCCTTCCAAATGTGTGTGTGTGTGTGTGTGTGTGGAGTGTTTATATTAATATGTACAGATACTCAGACATAGTCTTGGGTAAGAAATTACTTGAAACAGAATTAAATTTCATTTTATAAATAATGCATATAGATAGAAGACAACATTGAAATTTTATAAGAATAATTACATCTACGGATATATATCAGATACATTTATGGATTGTCAGGGTGAAGGAAAATACAAATGGGGAAGAGGCAGTAAAATATTAGAATAGAAGCTAGCCAAGGGCCTTTGATCAACTATAATATTTCTGAGGACAGAAGAGTGGACTAAACCCAAGCTGTAAAAACAAAACAAAAAGTGAGAAACTTTTAGCCAAATTTTAAAACATTGAGTTTATCAGTTTTCATAAAACACGCACTTCCTATTTACATCCCCCACCCAATGTGTTTGCATTTACTGCAATCCTCTCCTTCTGTGGATATTCCCTAGCTCGGAGAGCTGCATTTCTGGGCGTTTGGAGGAAGGGAAGGTTGAGAGGGTTTTGCTCTGCTATTGCTCAGAATGTAATATCCGACTCAGCTATCTGTGTGGCTATCAGCAACATTAGTCCTCCGGTGAATCAGAATTCTACAGGCGGTGGCTTAGCATTTAAATGTAATAGAATCGTATTGAATAGCACTGAGGAGATTCCAAGGCTATTTAGTTTTCAGGATCCAGCTCAGACTGCTATCATATCAATGAAGCATTTCTTTCTTATAGCCGGTGGCTTAAACACAATGCTGGGCACATAGTAAGGCATTTCTTTTTTAAAGTGATGCTTACTTGTACTTGAGTGAATGAAGAAGAATGGTAAACAAAGCCTCAAACAAGATTTATGAGCAAGTAATATCTTGACAAAAGTTCCACGAATAAAACAATTAGTAATTATAAGTGGAAAACTTGACAAAGTTGCCTAATGATGAAACAGTCTCTTGGATAAAGAGAGTGGATTTGGTAAAAGGTTCCTTATCCCTTTATGGGGTCCATCCGTCCTCTTGTCTAACGGCTGGAGTCCTGCAGATGATGGCTTAGGTTCAAAGATGTGGACTGTTAGGATTACAGAGAGATCTAACCTAAGGAGAAGATGGGTGGAGGCCAGGGGGAGAACGAACGGGACAAGAGACTGGGACAAGAAGAGTCTCAGTAAAGCTGTCAAACAATAGGGAAAGTCTCACAAGGTTCAGAAAGCAGGCATGGGCAGTCAGCCTCTGCAGAGAATGGCTACAATTGCTCCCCACAACCGAAGACTGGATGGAAGCCAGGCCAACACAACTGGAGGGTTTTGAGCAAATCTATGAGTTCAGAGCTTCTCTGATGTCATTTCCTTTAATCTTCACAACCTTATGAGGTTCCTGAGGCAGCAGTTCCAGTCTCTATTTCACATGACTAACTTAAGTCTCAGAGACCTTGTGTCTTGTGAAGTTCAGGTCAATGTAGAGGTAGGATATGAGCCCATATCTTTTATTGTAAAGCTCCAACCGTGCCTGTAATGCCAGTGCCTCTTCTTTAGCTTGTGCTGGGGTGAGGTCAGCTAAAGGGTAAAATATGCATTTTTAATTGCCACAAGATCTGAATCCCAATGAGCTGGCCTCAGGTTTCAGAAGCCTGATACTAGAAGTGAATGATGTCATAAAAGTATTTATTTCTTGAGTGGCATTGGCACTGAGCCTATTTCCTGTACCTAGAGCTATCTATTGTTTATAATTAACTATCTAACATTTGCACGTCATCAAAAACGGTTTATAGTGCAGATAATATACAAGATTCTCTGGACTACCAGGGCAGGGGTGGGCAAGGATTCAGACAAAGATGACTCACTCCCCAAAATTTGGAGATGCAACTAAAAAAACAAGACAGATGTCAGTAGGCAATGTAAGAAATAGGGGAGGAACAGAAAAGCAGTAAAGAGACTCAGAGGCAAGCAGGGGAAACTGCAGTGTGGAAATAAGCATTTGACTGGAGATAATAAGATTTAAGGAAGGATGTAAAAATGAAGGTTTAGATCAGCAGTTCTCAACTTGTGGGTCATGACCTCTTTGGGGTTGACTGATCATTTCACAGAGGTCACCTAAAGCAATCTAAAAACACAGATATTTACATTATACCCCATAATGGTAGTGAAAATACAGTTATGAAATGAAGTAGCATCAAAAATAAGTTTATGGTTGGGGTCACCACAACGTGCAGAACTGTATTAAAGGGTCACAGCATTAGGAAGGCTGAGAACCAACCGCTGCTTTAGATGGTTCTGGAAGTATGTCATTCACAACACATTTTGAATATATGTGTATAGCATATGCCTTTATGTAGTGTATGTCTATATGATGTGTGTGTGTGTGCATGTGTGCATGTGCACACGTGTACGTTCAGAGACCAGAAGTTAATGCTAGGTGTCTTCTGTACTCATTCTATATGTTATTTTGTACCCTTTCATTCTGTAAACCATAAAAATATAGTGCTTATGTTATTCTACAATGAAACTTTTGAAATTGATGTTAAAGTGGTTATTTTTCTCTCTTTAAAAATATAAAGCAATAAATGTTCACATAAATAAGATGTCTTTAGGCTTTTATAAACAATGTTTCAAACCAAAAACTTTGAACACTACTGCTGTGTGTGTGTGTGTGTGTGTGTGTGTGTGTGTGTTAGTTTTATTTAACTAGGAACCACTCATTTACCCATAGTACACACCCATTCTGTGTAGCTGAGTCTTGGATTGGTGCAGTCGTATGTCCATCACTACATTCCAGTTACGGAACTGCCCCATCATCACAAAATGTTCCCTCATCTTGTGCCCTTTATACCTGGGCTTTCTCTCATCTCAGCCCTCTAGGAACAATTCAACTATTTTCTATCCCTATTTTCTTTTTTTAGAATATCTTGTAAAGGGAGCAAAATTGTAGGTAACTTTTCAAGGCTGGTTTCTTTCACTTAGCATAATACATTTGGAATCCATTTAGATCATCATACATAGGGTTTATGGGTTGCTCTTGTTACTATTGTAAGGTATTTCTTCCTTCATTGGGAGGGGTTTTTCTTTGTTACTTTTTTTTTTTTTTTTTTAGATAAGGTCTCACTATGCAGCCTAGGCTGATCTTGAACTTTCAATCTTCTTATCCAAGCCTCCAGATTTCTGAATTAGTCATGCCCCATATCTGGCTCATTGTATGACCTTACCACCACATTTCTCTATCAGTCCACCAGTTCAGAGTCTGCAGGTCTGTTTCCAGCTTTGGGCAGTTGAGACTGAACATTCACAGACAAATTTTTGTGTGAAGATAACTGCTATGATGATGTGGGTGGGTATAACCAGGAATTCAAATAGAAGACAGTTTAGATATTTGAAGATGAACTGGGTGGGGAGGCATTTAAGTTAGAGGGATAGTCCAGACAAGGTGTCTATTTGCCTGTTTGTCAGCAAAGGTTATATAGATACTATTGAAGGGCTGGAAATCTTTATGTTGAAGATCTATTGGGTATGTCTGATGTCCTCTTCAGACTTCTCTGTGTGGCTGGCTTGAAGCATTCCTGTGGCTTGAATGACAGTCCTTATCTCCAGCCAATGTTAACATTGGATCTGAGTTGTTTTCTGACCCAAGTATTTGTACACAGGTGATAGCACTGACCTGCTCTCAGGGGCTAGAAGCTGCTTAAGCCATTATCTTTGTCTACTAGATGTGCACTACGGATGAAAGGGCCCCAGCCACCTCAGGCCTCTCTCTCTCTCCCTCTCTCTTCCTCTCTGTCTCTCTCTCTGTCTCTCTCTGTCTCTCCCTGTCTCTGTCTCTCTTTCTCTCTGTCTCTCTTTCCCTCTCTCTCTCCTCTTTCTGTCTGCCTGTCTGCCTCTACCTCTCCCCCATGTCCTCACTCGTCTCCCCTCCCCCAAATAAGCTTCTTACACCAGATCTTCTGCATACCATAATTTCTCAGGGGTACACTTTGACATTGGCCTGCCAAAAGTCCCCTACCCCTTGCCTGCATTTTTTATCTTGTTTCTAAAGCTAGCTAGTCATATGCCCACTCACCCTGGTATCTAGGGCAAGCCGTAAGTTTGGGAAAAATTGAAACATTTGCTATTCCTTATTATTGTTTCTAAATAAAAGGATCTTTTAAAAATATAAACAATTCATAGTTTTGGCAATTTGGGAAATTTATAGTTAAGAAGATCCATTACCAAGTAAACTAAGGCCGTTTTCATCTGATCTTTTGCTAGTTTTATTTTTACATAATTGTGATCATATTCTTTATGTTATTTTGTAACTTGGTTTTCACTAATATTCTATCATAACCATTTTCTTTTTATAAAACTCCTCATAAAACTATTTATTAAAATAGAAAACATAGCTATTATGCTACATGATAGTCTATCACACAGCTCTCTAACAATTTGCTTAGGCATTTCTTGATTATTGAAACATTGTTTTGTTTCTGCTTTATCACCAATATAAGTAATACTGTGAGTGAACATCTTTCTTCATAAAGCACTTTTATTGCATTTTTCCCTTTTTTTTTCATGTTCTCAATAATAAAATCACATTGGAAACCTAAAAAAAAATTACAAAACCACAAAGAGTAACATCTTGAATGACCCTAGGGGACAGTTTATTTAATTTTCTCTGTGTCCCCTCCCACTCGGATGCCTACCATCTGCTGATTTCTGGGGGAAGGATTGCATGAAACGTAGCTTGAAGTCTGGAGTCTGAGTATTGAATTCACTGTGATAAATGTCAGCTGGAGGTTTTTACCTAGCCCACTGCTTGTCTGCGGATAAAGCACGGCAGCTGGGACCTACTCATGAGCCAGGTCTCCTCGAGCTCCAAGGAAGGCGGTTTCAAATACTGAACCTTGATATTTCAACTGTACTTCATAAGAACAGGAAGTGTGGCACCAATATGAACTGACTTGCCCAGCCCCTCTAGCCTCTGGGAGGCTCATTCAAGATTCTACCCAGTATGAGTTTACTCTGCTCTTCTCCCCAGGGAACTTGTGGTATTCCCAGGGATTCTTCTTCTCTTGGACCTTAGCTCTTCAAAGGCAGAAGAGAAGGAAGATCTGAGGACGGAAGGTCTAACGTGTGGAGAAAGGTCGGCGCTAATTCCAATGAGGAAATTCTTCTCCATAAAGCAAATTAAATGAGTTCTTAGCAGCAGAAAATTTGGAGGCTTACAACTATATGCAGCATTTTGCTGTTGTTTTGTTTTATTTTTAAAACACACTCACACCTAGGAAAATTACAAATTCTCAAGTGCAGACACAGGCAAGGCACACCTGCAACCCCAAGGGCAGAAGACTTACAAAGAATTGGCTGTCACTTACTTCCAAGTGGTATCTCATACAAAGAATTTTATAATTCAGAAGCGTTTGCAATGGCCTGCACATTTTTTGCCTTGCTTTTCGAAAATCATTAAGTAAATCAAGTAATTTAAAACCCCAAGAAGTCCCGCAGTGAAGCAACCTGTTTAGATGTATTGAATCCAGAATGTTCCATACTTATTTAGATCCAGAACATTTTTCTCACACGAGCCCTATTTACATTTCACGCACTTGGGGAAATGTTGGACCAGGTTTATGCTAACTTGGGCAGCAATTCTCAGGTCTCTCCTGGGAGCAGGAGCCAAAGCACCATTAGCTCATGGGTTTCCAGAAGTTGAGTGCGGAGACGCTAGGCTCTGGTGGTCCGGCTCGCTCTCCATCATGTCTCACTAGTGAGATAAAAAACAGTGCGGTGAAACATGACGATCACCACCAAACAGGCGAATTCTCACATTCTGACTCATTTCCTTTACGCTTTTGAAAACTCTGGAGGCCAAAGGGAGGCGTGCTTACAATGCAGTGGAAGGTTCCTTCTTCAGTTTTCAGGCCATGCCTGGCTCAAGCGTGTCCTGTTACAGGGAACACCTGCTGTCCATTCTGTAGCCCGGGCCCCTCAGCCAACTCGCCCAGCTGGTGCTCCCTCTCAGCACGAGCTGTGAGCTGTTTCAGGAAAGGGGAATGAAGACTTTGATTTAGTTCTCCCCCCAAGCCCCCAAACTACCTTCTCTCCTCCCCCAACCTCTTCTGGTTATTGTGTGGATGGAGGCGGTGATTGCATTAAGAAAGCTGCTGAAAGCAGAAACAGAACGCACGGGAAAAGAACCGAGAGCCTCACACAGCAGCTTCCCCTTTGCACTCCACTCTGGAACAAAGATGCTCTGAGCTGCGCTTAAGTGGTACCTGGTGATTATAGCATTAGCGGGGGCATTGCTCTTCAGTGCTTGTCACTCAGGGCCACTGCAAAGTAGTGTGAACCAGGGGAGCTACAGAGAGGCTGGGGACCATCCACAGCCCTGTAATTACGAGACTAATTCCAAAAAGGTCAGAACTCCTTAATCAAACGCTAATCAAAGCGTTTTGTAAATGATGCTGGTACTCCTCAGTGTGAGAGGAAGGGCAGTCAGGAGGGCCAAGGGTCCCAGAGTGCATTTGGAAAGTATGGGTAGAGCAAACAGCTTCGCTCAGAAAATTTAGTCGTTGGAGTGTTTATTTTTATTTTTGAAGTGCAAGTCGACATCACTTTCTATGATGGCTTTTTATGTTGGATAACCAGGTTGACCGACCAGTTCAGGGAGGGCGGCCAAATCTGAAGATATTTAACTCCCTTGGTTTTTTGTTTTGTTTTGTTTTGTTTTTTTTCCTAGAAGTGTGCCCGAATAACAGTAATTAAGTTTGTAGAGCCTTTGTCTGCTGGAGAAATGCCTTGGTCTGCATGAATTCTGTCTGTTCTTGTATTCATTTTGCAAGACAGGTTGGGCCCCGTTGCTGAGGTGAGCAAGCTGAGATGTGAGTTCAGCCGCTTGCTTTCGGCTCCTTGGTAGTGAGAGAAGACTCAATTTTGTTTTTTTTTTTGTTTTTTTGTTTTCTCTTAAAACGCAGTGCTCTTTGAACACATAATAGCTCCTTTTACTGTAAGCCTAGGCCTCCAGAGCCACCCTGACCTCTCTGCCAATAATCAGGACTTTGCTAGCCTGCTTCCTGACAACCCACTCTGATTTTAAGTTGTCGTTATAAACCCTTTGGTTATAAATAAGTGAAACATGCAAAGAGCAACAACCCAAATTCCCTGTATCTTTTCAAATTTCAGCGACTTTAGATACTCATTGAAAACACATGTGTATTCACGTGGACACAGATATACACATACGTACCCACATACACATATACAAACATGAACATGTACACACAAACATAAACATGAACACACAGAGAATTCTTTTCAAATAATCTTATTGATCAACTAAATCTTATACTTTTGGTGTGGATTAGGAACATCTTTGGTGTGTGTGTTTGTGTGTGTGTGTGTGTGTGTGTCTGTGTGTGTTTGTGTGTGTGTGTGTGTGTTTAAAGCCTTGGCCATCAGCTAAAATTAAGCTGATGGTAAATTTCTAGAAGGTCTTATTGCAAAACTGGTCAAGGTCACTGTCCTAGGCGAAGTGGATTTTCTTTGTGGTTCTGTATGGTGGGCACCAGGCTGAGAACTCCAGGCGGAACACATTGACTGCAGCCTCCTCTTTCAAACCTCATTTCCTCCTCTTCCTGGGGTGCAAGCTCCCCAAAGTGTGATTAATCCATCTATTGATTGCCTCCTGCCATAGTGAGGGTGAGATATGGCTAGCAATCGGTGCCAGGCTGCGATGTGACTGGACTGCTTAACCATGAGGTGAGAAGAGACAAGTACGAGCCTGCGCCTTCCAACCCCACACACAGAGAGGGGGCACAATAGCCTTGTTTCCCCCACATGCTTTGCAAAATGATCCTGCTCATCAAAATGCAGCTGATTCTTTTTCAAATGAATTATAATGTATACTCCCTGCTATCTCAATTGGCTTCACAAAGGTCTAATAAAAGTTTGTGGATAAAAGGAAAGAAGATGAAAAAAAAAAAAGAGTAACAGGATAGAAATCTCCTGGAAATGGAACTAAACAAGAGTGTGCTGCTTTGATTAAAGCAGCCTGGGCAGATGTAATGGATGACCAAAAGCTTGCCAGCAAAAAGGATTAGAATAGTAAGAAGGCATTTACCTAATATTCAGAGGCAGTGTGGCAGAGGAAGGTAAGGTGAAGATAAGCTGAGGGAGTCGGCAAAGAACCCAGAGAGAAACAGCATTTCGCTTGTAAATGAGTGGGGTAAACCAGAAGTCTGGAGGCTCAGCTCAAGCCCCGCAAGTTTTGACCAGTAAACAGAAAATTTAGCTAGCCAAGGATTGCTAAGGCTTTCTTTTCTCATTTTGCTCCAGCGCAAGAGAAAGCCAAGTGTGTGTGCCTAGCCAAGCCGATGCCATGCTTTCTTTCATTCTGCCCCTTATATTTGGAAGAACCTCAGGTCGAGGCACATTGCTCCTCTTGTCTCAGGAACTCCTAACATGAAGGAGCAGAAAGGCACCTGGGACCACATAGCACCTTCTACTTCCTGTAAAGCTTTCAATGCATCCAGATAGGAAAAAACCAAACAAACAAACAGGAAATATTGATCCGTAGGTAGTCTAATGCCCAGTGATTTTTCTACAGGGAAGGTAAATGTGCCATTTTTTTTTGAGGCCATTTTTCAAGACTCTGCACCTAGTAGCTCTTGTGTATCTGACCCATGGGAAAAGGAGACCAAGAAGCAAGAAGACCAACTAGGAGAGGCTGGTCCTAATCCAGCTGGTGGTAATGGGAAGAAGTGAAATAAAGGAAGAACATGAAGATGTGAGTCACGGGAATAAGCCATGGCCCCGAGAAATTCTCCAGAGAAGAAATAGTTTGTTCTAAATGGGTTGAGCAAAGAGCCAAACATTTCGCACACTCAAAGAGCAACAAAAAATGTTAATTAACCATTTGCTCTTTCTAGCAGGAGTTGAGAGTTCAGCAACCCTGTAAAATAAGAAAACAGAGAGCAGTTCCAGAATACAGAGGGAAAAGTCACGTAAAATCCAAGAAGAAAATGGAGCCAAGAGCATATGGAAAGAACTTATACCACCAGACTGATACAAATGAAGCTACGTGAGTAGCTTTGAGCCATCAGCCGACAAAGGCAATGCTGTCTGTGTGTGGTGATGAGCAAGCAATTGTCCACAGTGTGTGTTTTGCTATTTTGTTTGGCATCAAAATCAAATTGGGATAAAGAAGAATGAGGTTTGAAAATGGCTAAGAATCAATAAATGAAGTGCTCTTGAAGAAATGCCAGTGTTCCTACATACAGAGCAGAATTTCTGATAAAACTATTATTTCATATTTTCTTTATTAATAAATACAAAAGGTTTACTTGTTGATGCAAATTGCAGATGCTTTAAAATAGGGCTGAATTGTCAACACTCAGCTGATCACAATGTCCCCAAAGAGGTTAAACATGAGGGGCAGGAAATGATAAAACAAGCCTAAATTTGGCTACACGAAAAGTACATCTGGGAAAAAAATAATTCAAAAAGCAGATATCCATTGGGCCAAAAAAATCTGGACCACACTGTTGCCAAAGGAGACCCAGGTGCGAAGCCGGATGGTAAATTAAGTGCAAGTTTAAAATACAAGAGGGCAGCCCAAAGCCATTCAATCCTGGCCTGCCTCATCTGATAAAGAAACCCCATCCAATCACAGGAAAAGATCAAGTCCACCTCCACCTTCCTTATTTGCAGACTATTTACAAAGGAAATTCAATCTGTTTATTGCTTTGGTTTTAGTTAGTAGGGATAAAACAAAACAAAACAAAAAAAGCATTTACCAGAGTGTAAGTTGTGACTGTAACCTCAAGTGCATGGCCTGTGCTTTTTAGAGAAAGAACTAAGCCACAGTGATTCGCAAACAGAAGCTTCATTCACTCATATCTTAAGATTCCTGACTGCTATTCTTTTATTCTTTCATTCTAGTACTCTTCCAGGTAAGTGGCTAGCTAGTCATAAGGCCAATCTCTGCTTTACATGTTAGGCAGCTGGGGCGTGGTTACCAAAGCCATCCAAGAAAGCCTGGTCTCTTTCTCTCTGGCACTTTATTCATTACAAGGACATCTTCTTTCCAAATGACTTAGGGTTTTGAGAGACATTGAGGGGAAATGGAGAATTGCCACTAATGCTACTACAGGATCAAGGGGGCATTCACAGATAACTCATGAGTCAGGTGAAGTATGCAGCTTAGGATACCAATGTTTAAAAATTAACTGATATATAAACATCCTCAAATAATGTTAACGGCAAAGTTCAGAACCTGTTGGTTAGCCTTTGTGTTTCTTTCCTAATACTCCTATGATCATCATGGACATTTCAGTGCCAAGATTTCTTAAGGTTTATATCCAACCTGTCTAAAAACCTTGACAAAAAGGGAGGCAGGAAATGGAAACGAATGTTACTGCAACATAGAAATTAATTTATCACTCCTTCAATTTGCTTTCATAACTCATCAGTCACATTCAGAAGATGGAAATGCTTCTAGAACATGATTTTAGCCAACTGTCAGGGCTCAACTTTAAACAAATCTGTGTGGGGCATGTGTGTATGTGTATGTGTGTGTGTGTGTGTGTGTGTGTGTGTGTGTGTGTGTGTGTGTATGTGTTTGCATGCGTACGTGCGTGCGCGTGCACGTGTACACACATGTGCTCTTGGGAAGAGCTGAGGTCCATGACTGATGTGAGTGTTCAAAAGCTCTTCCCAAAACTATGATTGTCTTTTGACCTTGACTAGAGTCTGTAGTTCAGTGGGGTCTTTGTTTGTGACAAACTCATTTCAATCACATTGACTGAGTGACAACTCATTATTGCAAATCAAGTAAGGGATACTTTGTGATTTGGGTTTTAGTGAGAGCTGGTAAATTTTATAGTGTATATAATTTGGAACATGTCTGTGTTTCAGCCCATATGTGGAAATCTGCCCGGGTGCTTATTATTATGCTTATCTGCAAATGACCAGATGGCCTTCCCCAAATGTAGAGAACCATTTAGTGCCATTTTAAACCATTAAGGCTATTAACTCTGACTTGAGATAATCCTGTGCCCAAAGGGAACTAGTTTTGCTGTCCCTCAAAGTCATCAAATGTAATTAAATGCCATATTGAGGAATAGGCATTAATGGATTAAGGAGCCAGCTTGTCAACCAGTTATGAGTCAACCAAGCAGAGGGAGAATATTGGAATACATTTTTAAAAGATGTATTAGGTCCAGTATTGGCTAAGCAGCTATAACAAAAGATACCAAGAATATGACTCAAAAATAGTTCATTTTCCATCAAGTTGAACATTTTCCATCAAAGCAAAGCAAGCAAGCAAGCAAACAAACAAAAATAACATCAGGTAAGACACCCAGTATAAACAACTCTGCTCATTAAGATTAACTAGGGACCCCTTTTCCTTCTATCATGTTGCTCTGACATCTATTAAGATATCCTTACTCACTTGGTTGAACCTTTTTTGGCTGCATAATCTATATTCTAGTTAGCCAAAAGGAAAATGTCTATGAGAGAAAGTGGAACACAGCAAATGATCTCAAGTGAACTCATTGGTAAAACTGTGAAGATCACTTCTATTTACAATCTCCCACCAAACTTAACCATTGGATTACCAATTGCAAGGGAAGCTGGTGAGTGGAGACTCCCAATGTGTCCATGTGTACAATGAGAGCTTGCAGGCTGATTTCTACCTCCAAAATAAGAATGAAGGAACGGAAAAGTCTCTCCCACTACTTTCTGTTTTCATAAGATAAGAGCCAAAAATGACAACTGGACACCCATCATTATAGGGGGGGGGGCAAGGAGCTCTGAAGAAACCCATAGAAAGAAAGTAATAAACAATTCTGTGTGAGTGAAACCAGAGCATTTACTCTGTCCTGAAAACTGCAAGGTTCCTTATATTCGTGGAATTCTTTAGTTTTCATGTTAATGCTAACTCCAGACTTAGTACAAATCCTTCAAGAAGAAACCTACGTAGAACTAAATATGAAACAAATGAATAGGGAAAATGTCTATGGGAGAAAAGGAACAGAAAGAGAAGAGAGGGGGAGACTGAGAGAACTGCTCTGGTGAAGGAAGTATAGTAGGAGGCCCATCAGGAAAGTAGTTCCAATGCCAAGTTTGCATTGGAAGCCTATCCTCTGTATCTCACCTTAGACCTTAGTCATCCATACCTTCTAGGTGTCAGTCATCAGCTGGGTGACATGTGGAACCCATGTGTGTGACATGTGACCTCACTGAGAGGAAGGTGATCAGATTTAGAGTGTAACAGCCAAGGCCAAGGTTAATTACACTGTCTGCAGTTGGAAATCTGACAGGCACATTTTGTGTCTGTCTGTCAGTCAGTCACAGAGATGCCTTTTCTCCCTTTCTCCCTCCTCCCTCTCTTTCTCTTCCTTCTTTTCTCCATCTCCATCCCTCCCTAACCCCTCACCTCCCTCCCTTTTTGCCTTCTTCATAAGGAAGTTAGGATGTACGTCCATATCCCATAGCTGGTAAATGACTGGGATGACACTGAGTCTACAACCTAAGCTTAAAGTCATCAACCCCTGTTAGTCCTCCAATTTCACACAGCACATAATTTGTTCAGGTCTAGAGGACAATGAGGAGATGAGGATAGGTCCATATGATGCTTCCACTGAACAATCTTAGGGAGTTCCTTCCTCAGGTGCAGGAAGGCAATGAGATCTGAAAGAGGACCCTATCTTTCATTAGGAGGTATGTGGCTCCTTCCTGAAGTTGTTTTGAGAGACAAAGCCATAGTCATAAGGACAGGCCCAAACCTCAGATAGAACTTCTCCCTTCTCTAGGTTTTCATTCATCAAGAACCTCTCCTAAAACAAGTCCCTTGTCCTTTGGACACTGCTGTAAGTGAAGGGTTCTGTGAGGAGTGATGATAGATTCCTTTAACTCAAATTCAATTTGAGTTAATTCATAGGTCCCATACTGTATGTGAACTGGACAAGTTACCCCTAAGGGTCAGATGTAAAACCTAGAGTGCTAGATTGTGAGAAGCATTACAGACTGGATTCACCCTCACATTGATACTGTCTAGTTGTTCAGAATACAATTATACACTTGTGACCCACTGATTCTAGAAGTCTATAAAAACCCCTTGTCTTAATAGGGTTTCTATTGCTGTGAAGAGACACCATGACCATGGCAACTCTTATAAGAAAACATTTAATTGAGGCTGGCTTATAGTTCAGAGGGTTAGTTCATTACTGTCAGGCTGGGAAACATGACAGTATGAAGGCAGACAAGTGCTGGAGAGGTAGCTGAGAGTTTTACATCTGGATCAGCTGGCAGCCAGAAGAGAGTGAGACACTGAGTCTGGCTTAAGCATCTGGAACCTCAAAGCCCAATCCCCAGTGACACTCTTCCTCTAACAAAGCCACACATGCTCCAGCAAGGCCACACCTTCTACAGTGCCACTTCCTATGGCCCTATGGGGTCCACTTTCATTCAAACCACCTACACCCTTGGACTCACTATGGGAACTGAGAAACATGCACATATCCCCACAAACATTCACAACCCAAATCCTCCCATGTACCTAGGCAGCTGTTTTTCCTCCTTCCTTTTCCATACTTGGCTTGGCCTCCTTTCTGAATGGAAGCCACATGGCTTCCTCAGACCTGATATTACATTTTCAATCCTGGTTGAATCTTTAGTTATCTGGCTCAGGGCTAATCCCTTACATTTATCCATTTACCCAATGTTTTGAATAGCTACTTAGCAGATCTGAACTGAACAATGACCAGGTGGTGGGTCTATGACAATGAATACAATTTAGACTCTTTTGGATCTTGTTCTCATGAGGAATCTTCCTTCACTGATGTGTACTTACAACAGGAGTACAGAGAAGAAAGGACATGCCACAGGCCTGAGCAAGTCATGGGAGATTCCAGTGGGCAAATATGAAATATGAAGTGGGCAGGAGAGAAGGAAGGTCACCCGGGCAGAGGGGATAACCTGTGAAAGAAATGCCCAGAGGCTCATAAAGCTGTGTGCATTCAGAGAACAGGGATGGCTGGAGTTCCTAGAGAGACAGGAGATAAGGCTGGAGAAGCAGAGAGAAGTACAAGCCCCTGAAGGAATAACATAAGGGTCTTTTATCCCAAAAGTGCTGTGCATATATTGAAAGGCTTTAAGCTATGGAACGCTATACCAAGACTGTTTTTAGAAAACCACCACCACCACAACAAAATGCCTTCTGTTTCTGCCTTTTAAGGGTATGAATGGATTGTCATGCTGAAATAAGTATTAGGGAACTCAGAAGAAGGAGTCAAACTAATCTTGAAGGAAGATTCTCTGCCCTGAAGTATTTCAACTTTTTTTATTTTGAGACAAGATTTCTCAAGATAGTTCTAGAGCTTTCTATATAGACAAAGGTTGGGCTTACACTCAGAAATCCTCCACCTTCTACCTTCCAAGTGTTGAGATTAAAGGATGTGATACCATGTCCAACAATATCTCAACTGTGATGGCTGCTTTATCAGGGTCTATGGCCTCATTAAGTCCAGGAAACATCAAATCCACTGATGAACATCACAAATTAATCTATTCATTCAATTTCATCAGTGCCTTGCCCAGCAATGCCTGCTGCTATATACCAAGAATACTTTGCCTTGTATAGATTTTCATTGTTTTCAAAGTAACAAATATGCTAGCTTATAGAAGTATTGCGATACTACTAATTAATACTATTTCCATTTGGCAGATACAGACTCAAAAACAAGCTAACTCTAAGTCCGACTTCTCTACCACTTTTTTTTTTGGTATTTTTTATTAGGTATTTTCTTTATTTACATGTCATATGATATCGCCTTTCCCAGTGTCCCCTCCAAAAAAAATAAACAAAAACAAAAACAAAAACAAACCCCTGTTCCTTTCCCCCTCCCCCTGCTCTCCAACCCACCCTCTCCCACTTCCTGACCCTGGCATTCCCCTACACTGGGGCATAGAACCTTCACAGAACCAAGGGCCTCTCCTCCCATTGATGACTGACTTGGCCATTCTCTGCTATACATATGCTGCTGGAGCCATGAGTCCCCCCATGTGTACTCTTTGGTTAGTAGTTTAGTCCCTGGGAGCTCTAAGGGTACTAGTTAGTTCATATTGTTGTTTGTGCTAAGGGGCTGCAAGTCCTTCAGCTCCTTAGGTCCTTTCTTCATTAGGGACCCTGTGCTCAGTACAATGGATGGCTGTGAGTCTCTAATTCTGTATTAGTTGGGTACTGTCAGAGCCTCTCAGGAGACAGCTATATCAGGCTCTTGTCATCCAGCACTTGCCAGCATCCACAATAGTGTCTGGATTTGATGCTTGAATATGGAAAGGATTCCCAGGCGGAGCAGTCTCTGAATTGCCCTTCCCTCAGTCTCTGCTCTATAGTTTGTCTCTGCAACTCCTTCCATGGGTATTTTGTTCCCCCTTTTAAAAAGGAATGAAGTATCCACACTTTGGTCTTCCTTCTTCTTGAGTTTCTTGTGGTTTGTGGATTGTACTTTGTGTATTCCGATCTTCTGGGCTAATAACCACTTAACAGAGAGTGCATACCATGTGTGTTCTTTTGTGACTGAGTTACCTCAGGATGATATTCTCCAAATCCATCCATTTCTCTAAGAATTTCATAAATTCATTGTTTTTAATAGCTGAGTAGTTCTCCATTGTGTACTAAACCACCAACCAAAGACGAATTGCTTTATGCTGCTGTGGGCTTAAGATTTTATATAAAGATACCTTAGGACCTAATTTTCTTTTTTTCCCTCTGATATAGGCTCTCAGGGGCTTTAAATTACCTGGAACTCACGATATAAAAGAATGTGCATATACACTTTAAATGGAATTCTCTCATCTGCACTGATAATGTACCCTTCAAGAGCTAAAGATCATCTAACAAAAATACCAACATCAGGCATGAGAAGCTCTTGTTTGAATTGTTTATTCAGGATTGTCCAAGAAACTCCTAAAACATTATAGAATATAGCTCTTTCCCTTGGTTGCTCACTAGAGGTGGATACAAGTCTTTACTGCTGAAGACACCATGTACTTCCGACCCAGGGCCTAGAGGTCCCTAAGGTGGAACTGACCTAAAAGCCTCTTCCATGAGGAGTAGGTTTCCTGGTACCAGAAGGTACCACGTAAGCTTCCAAAGGAGGGACCCGACCAATAGTCCTCCCCAGCTCAGACACCCATGGACCACAACAGCGGCCAGCATGACACAATGACCCTATGAGCGCAGGAGAGGCACGCTTACCTTGATGCTGACCAAAAGCTCTCTAACCGACCTTAAAACTGATTTAAAATAAACTGATTTATTTTTCCAAAAAGAGGAAAATAATGTCTGGTACTGGGAACCTAGCCAACTACTCAGGCATAGCAAAGGAGGAGGAAAACTTACAACTGTTACTTTACAACACCAGCATAAAGCCTAACTACATTCGTACTATTTGTCCTTGTACTCACAGGTAAGTGTACTCCTCATCCCTCACCAAGGAAACTCCTCTTTAGAATAGACAAAGACCACTACAGAAAACCACAATCAGAATGTAGAGTTGTAGAGTCCTGTCCCAGCTGATACACCCATAGGAAAACATCTGAACCTTAGACTCGAGGGACATTGCAGAAGAAGGGTGGAAAGACTCTAAGGGAAAAGAGGATCAGAGAGTCTGCTGTGAGATTGTATCTCCTAGTAACGTCAGAAAGTCTCAACAGCATGGCTGCCTAAACATAAGCTGAACAAGGACAACACCAGCAGACATGCTAACACAGAGAGAAGAACTACAGGCAACGAAGAGATGCTTAGAATGGGAAAGATAGTCTTCCCCGTGGAAGAGCTCACAGTCCTGAAAACACGCTTCTGAGTAAGATGATGCAGTCAGAGCAAGGTGTATTTAGGAGTATATGTATACACATAAACATATGCATGCATGTAAAAAAAAAAAAACAATTCATGAAGAAAGAGGCCACGAATTGGAAAAAAGAGCAAAAGAGGATATATGGGACTGTTTGAAGGGAGGAAATGATGTAATTATAATCTCAGAAAATAAGAAAAACAATTGAAATTAAAATAAAAAACAAACTTTGAGAAGTCAAAAATACTTTAGCAAAACCAAAAGATAAGTTCAGACGAGAATGTATAGAAGGATTAGAAAACAAGGCCTAGACTAAAGTACTACAGAGCAGCCACAGATTCTCATGAAACAACTGCAAACCGTTCTGAGCTTCCAGACGGACAGAACGAAAAAGGGAAAGAAGTTTCATGGTGTCTATAAAGAACAGACATGCATGGGATATCTTGAAGGAAGCAATCTCTCTTCTTTGGCACTTAGATTTGAACACAGTAAATCCAATACACTGAGAGGGTTTTTTGTTTTTTGTTTTGGGTTTGTTTGTTTGTTTGTTTTTTTAAACTGATGTGGTATGGAAATTCTTCAACATTGCTCCCAAGCGGGCAGAAGTACAAATGCAGAACTACTTTCTTTAGTCCATGTTCCTAATAAAGATGAAGAGCAAAAATGAATCTTTTTTGATCTTGCCCATTTGTACCATTTATTTTCAGAAATAGGTGTCTTGTTGTATGATCATGTTCAAAGATTAATCTCTTTCAAGATTTTACTTTTGACAAAAGAAAGCAGAAGACTCCCAGCCCCCACCTTGCTTCTTAGGAACACTATGGGAACTTCTCTCCACCTTTCCAGTGCTATCTTTTACTGCACCCCCCCCCCTTAGGTGAGTTCCTAAGACAAAACTCTCTGCTCTCCCATTACCCACGCTACCCCAGAAGTTTAACGTTACACATTTTATTAACAAGTTCTTCTGGTGTAAATTCTCTCATAAGATTTGGGAACAACTTCTTATCCTCTAACAGTTGGTTACAGCCATGCTAATGAACACATTGCATTTCACTCTGCTGCCTTCGTTTATCTGGACAAAATCAATTCACTGTCAGTAAAAGGATGGCTGGACCCTAGCTGCCAGAAATAGCAATAAAAACAGGCCCACACTTGCCATTGTTGCTTTTTCCTCTCAGAATTTAGACTATCCATGCCTTATATTCCTCTCTCTCTCTCTCTCTCTCTCTCTCCCTCCCTCCCCCACCCCCTCTGTGTGTGTGTGTGTGTGTGTGTGCTCAGAGAGTCCAGATCTCCCTCATAGCTCCCTAACTTCCCAGCTTCCTCATTTTCTGAAAATGTTCTCAGTGGGAAGATCTCCTAGTCTTTCTGGATGGCCGTGACAATGGCACTTGATGATTTAATTATGCAGCCACTAGGCTGCCTAGATGGCAGCTGGCTAGGGAGGATGCAATCTGTGACTGTGGAGCAGAGCCAAGTTAACTGGGGTTGAACCATGACCTTGGCCTCCTGGGTGGGATGAACTCTCAGTTGATTGTGCTAACTAACCACTTTCATGACAAGGCTAACAGTCCTATTAATGATGGGGATTTGTATTTATAGAGCAATGGTTGTGCCAGGCTATCATTGGGTGTCTTTATAGAGAGCATTTCGTATGAGCCCAACTTATAACACAGTCTCAACTCCCTGTGAAGAATGCGTATCCACTCTTCCATGGAGGGAGATTGTAGATAAATCAGTGGATACAGAGAAGCTGTATTATTCTTTACTCTAGTTGGCCTGAATCTCCTGAGTTTTACCTCAAGACTCTAATTTACAAGTTATTAAACTTGAACTTGGTAGTGGTAGGATCATTCTTTCTTCGTAATTTGTTATTTTCAGCTCTGGTACTTGAGCCCAGGACCACATTCTAGTTAGGAGCTCCATCATTGAAATATACTCTTAATTATTTTTTATAATGTCTGAGAATATCTCTCTTTCTCCCTCTCCCTCTCCCTCTCCCCCCTCTCTCCATCTCTCTCTCTCTCTCTCTCTCTCTCTCTCTCTCTCTCTCTCTCTCTCTCTCTCTGTGTGTGTGTGTGTGTGTGTGTGTGTGTGTGTGTGTGTAGATACCCATGCATAGGAATGCTTTTGCATGTAGATGCCAAAGGACAATCTCAAATGTTTTTCCTTGGCAGCTGTACTCCTTATTCTTCTAGATAAGTTCTCTCACTTGCCTAAAGTTCACCAAGTAAACTTGGCTCTCTGGCCACTAAGTGATAGGGATCTGCCCCTGGGTTGATATAAGAAGTAAGCACCATCACACCTGGCTTTGTAAGTGAATTGTAGGGAATCAAACTTAGGTCTTTTTGTTTCCGAGGCTAGCATCTTGCAGACTAAGCCACCTTTATAACCCCCGAGAATCACATCTTGGTGATGAATAATGGCTAAGAGAAAGTCCTAGTTAGCATTTTATTGCTGTAACAAAGACCATGACCAAAATGATCCTGAGGAGGAAAGGGTGCACTTCATAATATTAACTTTGGATCACAGTTCATCCTCACGAGAAGTCAAGACTCCTCTGTCTCTGTTTCTTCTTCTGTCCTGTGACTTTCCTGATCCTTGGATTTAATTATATCCACAACCATGCTTTCCAAATATGCTCACATTCTTCTGGGTATAGGTATCTTCGGTGACATCATGATGTATAAACATGCATTAATTTGACTTGTCATATTGCAAACTTTGGAGACTACCACTTTTTCCTTGGGTTCTCAGTCCATTCTTCACTATGTGACAAGTTTTAGTTTTTTCAGTAGGAGATAATTCTTAACAATATCTTAAGTTGTTTGGAACTGTTTCTTAAGATTGTTTTAAAGATATGACATGGACAGATTAGCATACTCTCTCACTCACTGAATGTTCTAAATAAAAAGTAGGTAGGGTATATTTAATAGAATTCTGAAAGAAACAGTAAACACACGAATGTCCGTCATTCACTAGAGGGGCAAGTATCATAGGTTGCTTTTAAAGTTATTTCCACATTTTTAAAAAAAATATCTGTGACCATACATATATTACCTTTTTAAATCTGAAAAAGAGACAATGAAACCATTCTTGTCTGGAAAGAAAAATAATCCTGTGCAGATTCTGCACACCCTGTTAGCTATGTAGGCACATGAAAACCCACTCATTACAGATTAAATTAGCTATGCAATTAAAAATTTAAAACTCTCTATTAACTTTGGGAGATCCTTTTCAACTCTCTTACTTTTGACTTTTCCATAAGGTATCACTGATATTTTCAGTGCCAAAGTCTTAATATGCTGAGGACCATTTAAGAGGAACAACACTTGTTGGAGGTCCACAGTATAGAAGATGATGCATAAGATGGGCTCAGACTGTGAGAAGATTGCTGTTTTTGAGAGAGTCCATGGAATACAAGGAACCTCTGTCAGAAGTAAGGCTTGAGGAAGGATGGAGGTGGGGGACAGCAGTGTATAAGCCAAGACGTCCAGCCAGATGTGAACTTGTCTAGTCTACTACTGTCATCTCTGAATGCATATTTTTAGGGTTAGTAATCTCTCAAAGAAAGAAACCACCTTGTCTGAAAAAGCGTTATTTGACCACTTTTATATGAAGAGTGGTATGTGGTGAATGAAGAAAACACATAAAAGGGCAGCAAGCAAGACTGAAAGTTGAAAGTAAAGAATCTCATCATTCAGAGTTAAGTGTACAGACACACACACACACCCAGAGACACACACAGAGATGATTGTATGTGAGTATGCTTAAACCTATAGAAACATGCATGTTTGCACTAGAATATGTAACACCCGTGTGCAAAACTGAATAATGTGTCTAAACTTGGAGACCAAATTGAAAAGGAGGTGACCGCTCTGGAGAGATACAGCCCCATAGCTGCATGCTTTGGCAAGCGGAGAATCCTTTTATGCAAACAAGGAAGAGGGCACCAGTTCCTTTGACCGTGAACATTCGCTTGCCAGGAGCCTGATACCCCTGTTGTAGGACAACTGGGACAACTATGTGCAATGGCCCAGAAATGGAGATAGAGTTCCAGTGTAATTTCAGTGTTTTATCATAGAATATTTGATACATATAAAACAATGTGCATGTTATACAAACAAATAAATTTTAGCAAACTTATTTAACCAATTTCAGAATTTCAGAGCAGAAGTATTCACAACACAATTGGCTTCTGCCATCTCAGAAATAGCGTTTCTTTCAAAAGGGGAACTACTATTTTAAGTCTGTTTATTATCATTCTGACATAGATATTAAGCCTTTTATGACTTGTTTTAAAACTCACATTACTTTGCTGCCTAGTTTTTAACTAAGCAAACATCTTTTATGCCATAAAATTGTATTCTATATTATTGTACAAACTACAAAGTATTCCAATCTTTACTTGTACTATAATTTAATGAAGTCTGTTATTATGTTAAATTAGTTAAATACTAATTATGTTAAATTAGCATAATCTAACAAATTAAAGAGGCAGACTCTTATTTCCAATGTTCCAACAAAATCTTCATGATTGTCTTTAAGTTCCTTCTAAATGAAATCATAGACAACATCTTGATTATTTTCTTAAGAGAAATCCCCAGGCATAGAATTAGTGTGTCAATGGAGGGATGATGATAAGGCTGTGGTGTCTATGAACAGTGGTGTCGTGTTGTTAACATGATGAAGAAGCTGCCTAATGGGCACATGATCACTGGACCAAAGAAGTTCATTCAGGGTCAAAAGAAAATGAAAATACTCTCTTGATTTGCTTCTGTAAGAGAAGCAAGCTGTACAGCATACCTCATGGGGTGCACTCTCTGTTCCAACTCAGGATGTTCATAGGAATGTGAAATTGGTAAGCATGAAGCATCACAAGCCAGTCCATGGAAATGTCATACTTTCATGTGTGGGAGCCATAGTCAAGGTATCTTTCTATGTGGTAGTTTAAATGAAGATGTCTCAAGAAAAGGCCTCTGAGGAGAAAACGAGATAGAATACACAAATTAGATGCTGTCTACCATTCTCTAAGTACAAAGGTCAAGGCTACAAAATAAGGGACTCCCTTTATAAGATCAGATGAACAGAGTGAGAAGAGGAGAAAAGGATTGTGGCTCCTGGGTAGAGCACAGTTAACTGAGCCATTACCCAATCCGGCCTTGACAGGTATTCAACCAACAAAAATATTGCTTATATGTTAGTATACTTGCTGCCTTAATAGGCAGTTTAAAAATATTTTTCAAGAAGCCTATTTCAACTGATTGAATTATTTGAATAGTATGCCTAAAATCTTTATAATAGAAATGTGGATGCCTTCCTTTCCATCATGTCTGGGGCAAAGAAATTAAATTTGTGTGTTAAGTAGATTGTCAATAATGCATTTCAAAAGGTCATAGTGTCTGGACTTAAACAAAATTATATTTTTATATAAGGAAATATTTTTCTCTTGTCGAAAAACATGCCAGCCATATCTTTCTGCTTTGGTATGCAGCATTGGCCCATTTTTGTCAAGTGATGAAACCATGTCTGCTCAGAGCCACACACAATAACAGCACTTATCATTCATTATGTCTCAGGCTTTAGAGAAAACTTCCTCCTTTTAACAGGAAGCTTCTGATGTCTATCAGAGGGCTGGGTTGAGGGCAAGTGAGGTCATCTAATATGTGGAAGCCACATACCAGGATCAGTGGCACAGTGTCGACCATCTATCTGTAACTGTCATTCAGGGTTAAATTAGGGGGTCACAGTGGAGGGAAATCAGCCAGACCCTCACACAGAGGCATGGAGTGGGCCCTTTATATTTCCTGGGGGAAGGGAAGCCATGTTATATAAGGCCCAGCCTTTGAATTTCTTTTCTAGATGTCTTTGAGGATTATTTTCCATCGATTCCACTAAAGTTTTTGTTTATTTGTTTTATTTAACCATATATAGTTTTAGACCTATCACAACAATATACTAAATTTTTAGATTTTAAAAAAGTGGCAACCATCTTTACAGAACATACTCATAAGAGGCGATTCCTCACCTCATCGCTGATGTTCATTAAGAATCATGACCCATGCTAGCAAGAAGAGCCAAACACACTTATTCTTGAACTCTGGATCAGAACTTTACAAAAAAAAATTCAGTTACAGAATCCACTACAAAAGCAAGTTTATGAGTTGTTTAAGTTATGTCAAGGTAGCTTTTTCTTGTGCATATTTTACTTATTTGAATTCACAAAGAATGCTTGGATACCTCTCATGTCTCAGGCATTATGCCAGCTGTCAAAAGGACAAAGGTAGGTACTGTGAAAAATGAGGCCATTTACATGCACACACACACACACACACACACACACACACATACAAACACAAACACATACACACACAAAGAGACAGAGACAGAGAGATAGAGACAGACAGAGGCAGAGAGACAAAGATTAACAGATATTGGTGATCTAAACAATGGCTACCTGTTATAATCATCTAGAGAATTCTACAACAGTACCATGACTGAATTCTTACCATCAACCTCTAAAAGTTTTTTTTGTTTGTTTTTGTTTTTGTTTTTGTTTTAGCTCATTGTTTTAGCTGGCACCCAGCCAGTCTTACAAGCACTCCAAATGATTCTAAAAGGTGATCAACAGTCACAGTCACGGAATCAAGTCACCTGAACACCCTCATGAGTTCATCATTGAAAGTTTCTGTAGGATCCTTACCTGAGCTAGATTAAGAAGGACTGCTGGGAATGCCAGGCATTACAGGGCAAAGCTGCAGTAGGAATAGTAGAGAACATAGAAGAGCATGGAAAGGTACCAATATACAGGCAAATGATCTTGAAGGGGGCTTTTTGGAGTAGCCTTAACACTGAGTACATCAGAGACATGAGATTGAACAGGTGAAATGGAGACATGAGATTGAACAGGTGAAATGGACAGTTGAGTTGTAGAGTGTTGGGACCACGACTTTGTGTTCCATACTGAGGAGCTAATGCTCTGTTCTTCAGGTGGCAAATTCTCATCAGCAGTTTCAAACAGATTCCAGTTCTGTGTCCCACCTCTCCTCTCCTCTCCTCTCCTCTCCTCTCCTCTCTTCTCTTCCCCTCCCCTCCCCTCCCCTTCCCTCTTCTCTGTCTGTCTGTCTGTCTGTCTGTCTGTCTGTCTGTCTCTCTCTCTCTCTCTCTCTCTCTCTCTCTCTCTCTCTCTCTCTCTCTCCCTGTGTGTGTGTGTGTGTGTGTAAGGTGATGCTTAGGAAGAAAAGTCTCACATCTGAAGAAAAATGAAGGCCAAAAACTGTGTCCTTACAACCCTTCCAGCCAACTCTAATACAAGAAGATAAAGACAAACAACACATAGACTTTCTGTTATTGGTTTGTGTTTCCTTATGATTGCTGGCCAGTAACTACAGCATCATATATTCAAACAAGAAGTAAGTTATAGGGAGCCTGCAGTTACTCACTAAGGTGTTGGAGAGAGTACAAGGGGGCAGGACTAATAGTATTGGGGTCAGCAGGAGAGGATTTCCCAAAGACTTTGTTCAAGAGGATCTGGTAAGTGTAACCTGAAATTATTCTTAAATTGTTGGAAAGTTAGAAATAATCAAGACCTGAAGCCTTCATAGGAATGCTACTGCCTGTTTGAAAGCAACATTCTTTGTTAAAAGCATTTTTTAGAAACATTCTTGGACAGAAGTTCTTCTTTTGGTTTTATTTAATCATTGAAAATGAACATTGGATAAATCTATCATGTGTAACACATTGCTTTGATATATACATGCATTATAAGATGGCTAAGTTGAATTTCTAATGATAAACATTCCCTCATCAAATACAGTGCTTTATTGTCTGCTGTAGTGAGAGTGTTGGATAATAGATATCTTGCCTTTACCCCTCTGCTGAAGTAAAACTATGTATCCACCGACCAGCTATCTACTTCGCAATCCCTGCTAAGCACCCCATTTTTCTCTCTAAGTCAAACCTCCTTATGTTTCAAGTGGAAGTAAGATAATATATTTTTCTTTTTTAATATTATGGACATTCTTGACATTCAGATGATTTTACTTTGATAAATGTGACAAATCATATAATAAACACGTGTTAACCAAAGTAATCACAAACAGACATGATTATAACGTCTTTGTTAATTTAGATTAATGAACATTGCAAGTGTCCACTTAGCAATACTTGGATACTGTCTCAGCTATTTGTAACACTCTATGGCATGAATAATACTTCTCAAGTGAATTAAAACAGGCATGAGCCCTCTTAGCTTCAAGTATTCTAGAACTTATCTTGATTAATAAGGATGTGGATGACAGATTTATCATGATTTACTAACAAATATAAATTTTAAAATCCATTTCCAAAGATCTGTTTGTATGCAAAATCATTGTTCCTCGTAAGAAATAATTTTGACATTAAATTAAATTAGTGGAAGATTAGGAGAAATATGGATTCAATCAGCAATTTCTTGCTTTGAAAAAAACAAACCCCAAGTTCTAAAAGCAGATGAGGTGTTTTAATTATTTCATTTCACATGTGGAAAGAATAACTCTGAAGGAAATAACTTAGGACTCCTTCCAAGTTTGAATTACAAATTATCCCAGGACCCTGGAGAGAGACAACAGAAAATAAGATTTAAGGTGGTTCTTCTTCAGGCCAGCCTTTCCATCAATATTGAAAGCTACCTTGAGGACCTCATTTTTTTCCCCTGTGCTGGTTCCCAGAGAAGAGAGAAGTTTAATCTTCTTTCTCACAGAACTATGATTTGTGGGATTTAGGTTACATGGCAGGTGCCTCAGACTGAGAGGTTATATAAGCCACCCCTACTTTGGCTGAGTCTGTGGAATGAAATTGTGCCTGACTCTCGAGTCTAGTGCTAACCTTTTCCCACTGAACTTGTAGCAAGCACTAGAGACAGCTGACACCAAGTGACCCCGTGCCAGGCCCAGTGGGCATCTCCACACACAGGAAAGAGGAAATGGCTGACCCTACAGAGTTCAGAGCCCGGCAGCACTCATGTCAGAGATGTGATTCTCACACTGTTGCTATCTCAAAGCTTTTCTAGTGACCTGCTCTGCCTTTCAAGGAGCTTAGAGGAGAGAGCAGTTACATGGGGGTTGAGGGGAGATGTGGAGTATAAGGGGCCTGGAACAGAAGGGTTCTAGGAGGGAGAAGAGAATGTTGTCTTGACCTACTAATTTGCCATTTATTTAATTTCTGCCCCCCCCCACAACTTCATCTCCTTTCCACTCCCACATAGGGCAACTTTATAGCCCTAAGGAATTTCTTAAGTGTAGATGTAGATATGAAGGGCAACCTTGACAATCACTTGGAAATTTAAAAAAAAAATGTACAACTAATGATCCCTGAAAGATGAATCTAAAAGTCATACCCATTCATATTAGGTACCACTAAGAAAAATAACATGAAAGCAAGCTTAGTAACAAGATGTCTTCATATCACCCTCCTTCCTAAAAGGCAGTGAAAGACACAGAGAATGTCACAGGAGGATCTACTCTCCCCAGAAGAACTGTGCAGCACCGGGGATAACAAAAACAAACTAGACAAAGACTTAGTGTTTGGCTGAAGCTCGGTCTAATTTCCATCCTTTACATTGGTTAACAGAAGACGTGTTTGTTTATTTATTTATTTTGGTGGTGGTTTTTCTAAGTGTCTACCACTCAAGGGATGGTTCCTTCCGTTGTACTGATTTCTCCTGCCTCTTACGCTTCTGGCTTGGCACCTGAGCAGTCCCCTCAGGCATTTAAGCTGCTATGGGAGAGTCCCAGGCAGCTTCGGACAGTGTGCAGTCACAGAATGATGGGGCCTGGAGCTAAGGTGCATCTATAAACCTATAAAACTGTTCACCAAACCCCCTCACTCTGCCAGAAGACTTCTTCTTTTGACATCTACAGAGATACCTTTTCCCTCTGGTAAAGGGCAGTTTCTACAGCAATGGAAGCCTGGAACGTTCTGTTAAGAAACAAGAGGAAAAGAAGAACAAGTAGTTGAACCATATTTTAAAACACTAACTGACCTTATCAAGATAATTACTGTAGATAGGGAGACCTTGACTGTCTCTTACACGTTAGATGGAAAATGTAACTGATTTTGAAGAAAATGTACCACGAAAAGACTTTTCTATAGCAAATGAGAAGCCTCGGGCTAGCTTAAAGGCAAATAAAAAAAAATGCATCTTACTCAGAAATCATGAGGCTGAGGAAGGTAAGCTTGCTTTAAATATTAAAGAAGAATATAAAGGTATGAGGTTTCATCTGGGAACTTCAAAATGTGACACAGTTCCCACATCCCTCCTTTAAGTTGGAATTATTATTCTCTCTCTATGTTAGCTTAGCAATTCAGTTATGAAACAACTACTTATTGAACATTTGTTATTTAGTATGAAATTAGATTTTGTATGCAGAAATGAGCCAACTATGATGATTGCCTTCAAGGAGCTTATCTTTTTCATACAGAAGTATCAAATTCATAAATAAGTATACTACAGAATGGGAAGCCAAAGAGAGCCCATAAGTTAGTTATAAATTTTAGGCTAATTGGGGAGAGGCCATGCCAAGAAATGACTTTGAAATTATTGGATCAAAGTCATCTTCCTAGGAATCTTGAGCAAACACATCAGTGGTTTTTAGAAGGCCTAATCCGTAATTTTTAAACATAGCTCATGCTGTGTTAGACTATAACTTAACACCAACTGGCTTCTCATGATGGAGCATGGAGCAGGCATGTGGGTCTTTGACGGAGAGATGAGTACCATCGATGGAGTTTAACTCTCGTGCTTACTTTGTCAGTGGTCGGTGTCCAGGATGGAGAAACACTCTATGCTGTTTTCAGTGATAGTTTGGCACCCCCATTTAAAAACCCTATCTAGAGCCCTTGTCTCCTGAACAGTAAGCATAGGTGGCCAAGGGTATACACGGGGGCCTGACACAGTAAGAAGTGGAAAAGACACCCATCTTGTTCAGTCATTAAGACGTTATGCAGCAGAGCCAAGCAGCTGAAATAGCCTGGCCATTTTCACAGACTGAGACAGACTTACGAACGGAAGAAGCGAAGACTTAGGATTCAGGAAAACTGACTCTGTCGGGGGACAGCTTCAGCTAAAGGTCACCTGCGAAAGTGACCAAGCCGACGCCACTGTTTCTGATGAGCTAGGCACAAGCCAACTGGGTGGGAGGCAACGATCAAAGCAAATCCTCACTCATTCCATGTGAATCCTGGAAAGGCATGAGGCAATCAATGTACCCGTTATGGGCTAAGATGCTCAGAAATCATATTTGGGATGTTTTATACCATACCTTCAAGAAGCCCATTGGTGAATCTTAGCTCAACCAAGGTAAAAAGCTGAAACACATCATTCGCAAGGAAAGATTAAGTGGATACAGCTTGCCAAGTCTAGAGAAGAGAAGTTTAGAGGACCTAAGGAACCTAAGATATATATTTCTGCAAGGAAATAATTGCCATGTGGGAGAAAATAAGATTCTGGGTAATTGAAGTTGGAAAAAAAAAATAACTAAAAACAGCCATAAAGAGATAACTTTAGTTTAGTGTAGGAACGCATTCTTTAACAAAGAGAACCACAGTAGAGGAAAAATTTGCTGGACTGAGATATTATAAACCCTTTGCCTCTCCTCAGGGAGCAAGGATATGAGCATATTTAATGGGAGGTGTTGGTGTGAAATCACAGGTCAGATATGAAGATAACATCAAACACTATTAATATCCTTCCTAAATCCATAGCCTATGAGCCTGTGTTAGGAGAATTTCCCTCCGCCCACATTCATCTACATTCAACGGCAGCACTGCTGGTACCAATAAAAACACAGAGAAAGAGACTTCTTTGTCAAAGAGCGCATAATGCGAACCCACCTTGGCTCACACAAAGACACTCAATAAGCACGTGTCAAATGAGTGAACTTGCCTTGTAATGTCTAACAAATGGAAACAAAACCTAAAGCCTTCTGGATAATGCCGCCGTGGATTCTATGAGTTAAATACTAGTAGCCTCAGCCTGCCCGTTCCTCACACAGAAGCAAAAAATCAGAAAACTCAAGTCCCCTAGATACATCTTTCTCCGTTGCTTTTCCTTACGTATTTCCTTTCATTCCTGTTTTAGAAACCCAGTTCTAAATGGCAAATTCCAAATAATCCTTCCTTTTTTTCAAAACTAAATAGACTTCCAGGAGTTCACTTACCAGCTTATGAGAGTGAGTGCCTCTTAGTCAGTGTGCTGATGTGACTGCCTGTGCTGGATCTCAGCAGTCAGCAGGATGAAGAAGAAGGCCAGGAGGCCACTGGGGTCAGATTCAAGCTCCCTCTCCATGTTTCCTAGTGTGGCAGAAACTGTATAACGAGTCGAATCTAGAGCTGTGCTTGGGATAAGTAAAAAAATCCGAGGGGAGACATAATGAGCCATAAAGACTATTTTACTAATTTATTTTTACAAACAAAAAGCACATAATATTTTTGAGAGAGAGAGAGAGAAGAAAACTGACAAGAACCGCTTTTAGCAAGCACAGTTTAACGAAGGCTTGCTACTAGGAGCAGCAGTTGTGAGCCAAGGGGCACAGGGGTTGGAAAATGAACTTGGGTCCTTTGCCAACCCAGTAAGCAACACTTGGCTGCTAAGTCACCTCTCCAGGCTCTAGCAAGGTTAACTCTTGAAGGCCAGGCAAACTCTGTCCTTTGAACAGGAATCAGAATGGATTTTTATAGCTCTTCCCACTTCTCCATTCGAAGCAGGCCATTGGGTGGTGCATGCTGGAAGCCTCTTTGTAGATGCTGGGGTCCCAGATGCATAACTGGGTGATGCCCACAGCCACAATCTACCTTCAGCCCTCCCTGTTCTGGTGTTTTCCGACTACTTCGGAGGGAGCCTTTTGCTTGGCAAACCTTCCAGGTTTCCTCCTCTCCTTCTACCCTTTTCTTTTCCCTTTACAAGTCGGGCTACACTCTTCTCTATCCCCTTCTCTACCTTTGACCCAAGAGATTCAGATGTATGTTTTCCATTTCCAGCTCATTTGTTGCTAGCTTAACTAATTTATTTTTGTAACTCCTTCTTTCTGACATCCTAAATGCCTCCATGTGTGTCTAGATTACCTCCACCTCTGTTCGCCTAGTTTCTGGTATCAAAGAGGATATTGCACTCCATGCTCCGCAATTAGTTGAAGTTTTAACTCTATTAGTACCAGCCCCATCCTTGAACCTTCCAGGGGTTTTCTGCAACCAGGAGAGAGAAATCAAGCTGCAGGGCATTTCACAAACAGACCTCGTAAATTCAAAGCATTAACGCTGCAGCACATAGGATCTTAACAGCCCCTGTCCCTGGCCACGGGGGAATAAGAACTGTAAAGCAGACCTCCGTCTTTCCAGGCACACAGAAGCCCTGGGGTAGACAAGTCCGTGCCAGGTCTGCTGAGTGCGAAGATTTAGTTTTGGGTTTCCTGATAAGCCATGCTTCATGTTCTCAGCTGCCTTCTCCTAATGGTGCTTAATGCCACTGCCATCGGAAGGAGGGAGACATGAGCTGAAATGAAAACATCAAGGGTAGAGGAGACTGTGACAGCCCTCCCAGCTGGGGGATTGAGGGTGGGGGTGGGGCTTGCAAAGTATGCTGTTGACCCGGATGCTTAAATCTAATAACACAGCCCAGTGCCTGGAGCTCGCAATAGAGAGCAGTGGAGAAAATGATGTGAAGCCCCCCGGACACTGCAAGTGGACTGCAACATTCTCCAGGCAGGTGGCCCATAGTCTGTGCTAAAGGCTCTCTTTGATCATGATCTTTTGATGACTGGCTTTTAGGAGCCAAGGCCACCTGTGAAGTCTCTGACGGAGAACAAATAGCTGAAGAGGTCCAGAGGAAAATGTGTTTTAGCGAAAGTGGAATCATATCCAATGATTCCACCAGGCCCCACTCCCCTGGGGGCATAGTTCCTGCTGGGCCATATGGACCTCGTGGAGATAGTGCCAGTACAAAACAAAACAAAACAAAACAAAAAAAAAACCCATGTCATTACTGAGGGCCAGGCTGAGGCAGCTGCCTTCTGAGGCTGTGCTGAGTTTCAGAACCATGCCCTCCCAAAATGGGATGCCATCTTTAGAGCTTTGAGAACCACATCCACTCAGCCCCTCAAACTTGGCAACCTACCCAAGTCCCCCAGAGTGAAGGAAGCAACTGGGAGGGGTCAAATGCTGGCATATTTCTTAAATGGCCTTGAATCGATCTCTCTCTGTCTCTGTCTCTCTCTTTCTCTCTTTCTCGCCCCCTCCCATGTGTGTCTGTTTCTGTGTGTCTGTTCTTTCTTCTTTCCTTTCTTCTTTCTTTTCTTTCCCAACGATGGGAATTGAATCCAGGTTACTTCACATTCTAGGAAAGCACCCTCAACTGAGATATACCCTTAACTTCTATTTGAGTCTTTTATTCCCATCCAAATCCCTAGTAGAGGGTTTAGTTTCAAGTTCTTAAAACAAGGACACCAAAGAGGCCTAGAAGAGTTCCGGTTATTAGCTGGGCATGTGTCTCATGCTGTAACCTCAGTAATTCAGTGCTAAAGCAGGATTATCACAAGTTTGAGACCAGTCTGGCTTAGATAGTGAGTCTCCCCTCCTTCTCTCTGTCCCTCCCCCCTCTCTGTCCCTCTCCCCACCTCTCTCAAAAGGAAAAAGTAGTTTTGGCTGTGGGCCCTACTCTCTTAGGAAGGAGTTGAGAGAGTAAACAAAACAGAAGGGCAGATGAGCAGGACCATTGCTTTCATTGCTGTTTTATAGGGATGTTCCTTGAGTCAAAGATTCACCCCTGAGGCATTCAACTGTGGTCACCTGAGAAAGATCATCCAAAATGGGCTAGCTTCATAGAGGGTCAGAGAGGGGACTAGCTGACTGATGATGCCCCCTCATCGAGGGTGGGGGCGGTCATGAGACCTCCACCTGTATCTAGCCACTCCCAACCATCATTTTCAGCTCTGCCCTAACTGCAGGAGGCCAGAGTATGTACGCAAAGAAATTTAGTAGAAGGGGGCTCCATGCAAAGAAATTTAGTAGAAGGGGGCTCCATCTACGTACATACAGGAAAGACCTCATCCCTGCTGGGTAAAAACTTTCCTGTGTAGCTTTTGAAGAAGAACCCATATCCACGTAGTAAGTAAGTAAGTGGCCCCAATAAACTCATTAGTTGACTCATGCCTCAGTTTGTCTTTAAGACCTTATAAGGACAGGTAGGTGATTTTTATGTGTTTCCCTGGGAATTTAGCAACAATTTCTCACTGTTGTGAATTATTTTTTGTCTTGTCATGACCAAATAACTGATAAGAAGCAGCCTAAGAGAGGAATAGATTCTTTTGGCTCGCAGTTTGAGTATACAGTTTATCATGGGTAGGGAAGTACAGCAACCAGTGTGAAACAGCTGGTCTTCTGAGGTCAGGAGACAGAGATGAAGACTCACGCCCTCGTAGTCTTTCCAGGACCCATGCCACGTAGTGCTGCTGCCAACACTCTGGGTGAATCTCTTCACTGCAGCTAAATTCTTTGGAAACTTCTTAATAAACACACCTACAGTTATGTCTCCCAGGTAATTATAAATCCCATCAACTTGACCATGGAGATTAATCATGATAGATTAACCCTGCGGCCCTACACTCTTTAAAATTGTTGTTGCTGCTGTTGTTGTTGTTGTTTCGAGGGGAGGATGTGTGGGTATGTGTGTGTGAAGTTTGAAAACGCTGTCACAAAAAGTAATGGCATTCTGTTCATTCTGTTTTCTTTTTGTTTTTCTTATAGCTAAAATTATTTCAAAATATTGTATGGGTTTGTGAACAACTATTACCAAAAAGACCAAAACTGCTAGGCATAGATTTTACCAGGAGTCATGGTTCTGATTCTGATTCTGGCAACGACAGATAGATGAAGACATCTACCCCATTGCCAGTTGTGAGAAAGTGTCTAGAAATGGCATGCTCCCAGTGTGTACCCATGGAGTTCCAGGCATGACATACCCAGAAGGGTTAATGGGAAAGGAGCCAGACTCATAGAGCATTGACATTTAAAGTCCTTTTTAATTTCTAATGTTCTTCTGAACTGTGTTTCCATGACTCTTCTGCCACTAAATTCAAAAAGGAAAAATAAATAAAAATAAGGAAAAGAAATAGAGAAAGAAAAAATCTCTTTCCTACAGAAAACTGGAGGTTTAAAATTCTAAACCCCAGGGACTGATTGAACCTTTCCTGTCAGTCTTTCTGGACACTAGCCAGCGGCTTCCTCCTTCTGAGAAAAGGACAGTCCCCAGAATATTGGCACTCTGGAAAGAATCCACAAATGGCTGTCACATTAGTTCACTTTTCCCGGCAACCACAAACAGGAGCAGTGCCCTAGTACCAGAAGCTGTGGTGTTCAGAGCCAAAACATTCATTCTCCATTCCCCCTCATAGACCTGCCCACTCTACCTGAATCTTTTAATGATAAAGCTTGGGCTCCACTAGCATTGAGATTAGTCAGCTATTTTCAAGGAACTCCCATGGCCAATTCAGCCAATATTAATGATACTGCTATTGCAACTGACATTAATTCTGCTTTTGCTTTGTACCAGATACGGGCTTTCATGCATTAATTCATATCATCTTATTTGTCTGAAGGAGGAAACACTCATCCTGAATCTGCTTAGGATTTTTGTGTTTTCACGTTTGGGTAAGTACATATATAGTGGTATGTGTGTGTGTGAATATGAGCCAGAGAAAAACTTTGGGTATCATTCCTCTCGTGCCATCCATCTTGCTATTTTGATTTGATCTCAGATGTATTCTCTCATTGACTTAGAACTCACCAATTAGGTTAAACTGCCTGGCTGATCATGATCCCCAGAGATCCACTTGTCTCCAGTGCTGGGATTACAAATATGTATAAGTATATGGTGGTGGTTTGAGTAAGAATGACCCCATAGGCTCATAGATTTGAATACCTGTTCAATATGGCATGGCACTATTTGGAAAGGTGAAGAAGGTATGTCACTGGCAGGGTGGGTTTTCAGAATGTCCATTCCAAGCTCAGAATCTCTCTCTTCATACTACCTGCAACTCTGGAGTTAGAACTTTCAGCCAATTTTTCAGCAGTATGTCTGTCTGTCTGCTGCCATGCTCACCGCCATGATCATAATGAATTAAACCTCTGAAACTGTAAGCAAGCTCCAACTAAATGTTTTCTTTTTATAAGAGTTGCTGTGGTCATAATGACTCTTCACAGGAATAAACCACTGACCAAGACATACACTAAATTTTTCTAGCCATGGGTAGTTAATTTCTTTTTCAGTTCCAGGAATTGTTTTCTCTTTATTGAGGAGGTCTTCAGTTCAGTTAGAGAGCTGTTGGTTACGGCTAAGGTATATGTGCCACTGCTACATCTTTAGGGCCATTGTGCCATGCTGGTTGTTGTGGTGGTTGATAGATGTGATAGCTGGGTAGGACCGTTGGTTGCTTTCCTCCATTGGAAGCTTTCATGGTCCTTTCTGTTAGCATGAAAGCTAGTACTAAGAGAGGAGTCTTTCAGGTCAGTTCCAGCTCAGGGACCTCTATGATTTATGTCTGAAGTGTGTGATCCCTTCACCAATAGGAATTTACCTTCTACCTCTGTGGAACAGCCAAGGGCAACAGCAATAGTCTGTAATGGTTTAGGGTCCTTTTGGACAATTGTTAGGTTTTTAACTATAGGTTCTGGAGGATCAAACTGTAGGTTCTGCATGCTTGCAAATCAAATCCTCTATTGACTGAGTCCTTTCCCCAGTTTTTATGGATAGATTTGCTATGTGATTTTGTAGGTTTGGACAGATATAATCCATACCAAAGAACATTACATCTTCATAAAAGCAGATTTGCTTATGAAATGCATCATATTTGATTAGCTTAATTTTTATATTTTGTTTCACTTAGGACTTGAAGAATAGCCAGGAATGCTAATTACTTGGGTTAATTTCCAAAACTGCTTAATCCTTGATGTTTCAAACCACTGTACATGTCCAAGAATATTCAACTTACAATTTTAAATTTCTCTTTTTACCTTTTGTTGTCTGTTATATGCAATGCCATATCTATTATCTCTTTTAAAAATGAAAACTAACATAAAAGCCAAAGACTAAATTCCTTCATAGATGTATAGACTTATAAAACTCTCCCAGATTAAAAGAAATCACTATACAACATCCTGTAGAATAAAGTTTGTATGCTTCTTATTTTAAAATAATAATATTTACTTAGAAAAATCACACATACACACAGACATCTATTAAGTTGAAAACAGAAGGGTATGATGCGGGTTATTGTTTTTAATGAGCCAGGCACAGGCTTCCCACTTCCATATGCAGTAGCTTGTGGCATTATCACTACAAACCTACCAAACTGACATTCTTTTTAGACAGATAAGGAAACCAAGGCCTGGCTCTGCTAGACATGTCCCAGTGGTAGAGTCAGTATTTAAATTTACTTCTGTTTGATTGCCAACCTCAAGCTTTTCTCCTCTGATTTCATGGTTCATTTCTATTGCTGCTCGCTCAGAGTCCAACCCTGCCAGACTATTTCACTTTTCCTCCTCAAGTACTCAAATGACAAAAAGAAATCATAGGAGAATTAAGATGGTAGTTACAAGGAACCATTTAAATGTATTTTCTCTACTTTAGGGAAGGTATTATAGTCATTCCATGGATCCAAGAAGGCTTAGAGGCAGTAAAGAAAATGGTAGGAATATCCATAACTTACTTCCATTTCTGGAACTGGCCATGGCCCAGGATTAAAAATAAGTCCTATGCTTTTGAAAGGCATCTGTACTCCTTGCCACAAATTCCTTTCAATCATGTAGCTCATGATAATGAGCTGTCCTTCATGTTTATACCATCCCCATATTGCATGAAGCACAAATTTCATATGAAACTTGTTTTCAATAATTCTTGTCTATATGGAAAATCCCCCTTTAAGATTCATTCCTTCTTTCTTATTGATTATTTGGGAATCTCTCATCATGCACCCCAATTGCATTCACCTCACAATCTTCCCATGTCTACCCACTCTCATATGACCTCCTCCCCCCACTAAAAAAAGAAGAAAGAGGAAAAGAAAAGAAAGTTCATTTTATGTTCTCCATATATTAACTAGATTAGTTAAAATATAGTCAAATTTCTAGTAGCCAGTTCCCCAAGGGTGGATGAGTCTTTCTATACCTGCATCCATGCCAGAAGCCATCAACTTGCTGTGGCCAGAGAGAGGCAGGAGCAGCTCTCCTGTATACCTACAGACATCAATATAGTTTCAGGTGGCAGCCCAGAGAGGGATATCACCATGAGCTTGTGTGGTAACATGGTCCACAGACATCAGCATGGCCTCTGGCCATATCTTGATTACTGACCCATTCATGACCTTCAGAGACTTCATGGACCACATACCTCAACATGGCCTTAGGTGGCTATTCCTGCTACTAGCATCAGCCTCAACATCCCCACCACCCCTCTCCCAGGCAGCAAAACCAGAGGACATCATCACCAAGGCATTAAGCAGAGGCATAGACTGCATTCATTCATATGAGTCTCAGGCTTTATGATGGCCTGGGACAGCAGCATGGACTACAGACAACAACATGGCTTCTGGTGGCATCTCATACTATGATGGTACTTCAGGGAGGTTCTTGGGCCTCTGAGCCAGAGGTCCTGCCACCAGGCATTAGTTTCAGGGTCAAGTCTGCTGCTACCTGAGCTCCAGTCTTTTGCACACCATCCTGCCTTCCCTACTGAGAAATGACAGCATGTTGACCTCAGCCCTTTCTTTCACCTGTCACTGCTATCTCATCTTGAGTTCTGCCTCTATCCCCAGCACACTCACTTCTTTGTTACTCTATCTTTCCCACCTCAGCACCACATACTTGTTCTACATAGTGGTGCCAGCAAGGTGGGGCCAGGTGTCCTTTTTTTCCTTCTTTATCTACCCTTATAAAGAGTAGATTCTGTCTGTGCTCATTTTAGCTCCAGAGTAAGGCTTGCTTGCTACTCTAGGAAATCTGGGATCAGGGTTATTTGGGAAATTCATAATAGGATCTACCCATTTTTTTCCAGTCACATTTATTTGTAGTTGGTCTACTTTACCCATGCAACTTGTCACTTGTATTTTCTGAGATGTCATTATAAAAATTAATCCTACAAAATTTATGTTAGGGTCTATAACTTTCTAAGTTGATGTATATTTTGAGCCTACGGACCACTGTTCTAGTCAGTTTATAAGCGCTTGCTGGTTAAAGTTTAAGGAACGCTTAGAGAGCAGGCAGAGTGCCTCAGCTCGGTTTTATATGTGCTCCTTGGCCTGATAACAAAGGAAATCATATATGTCCTGTATCTCTTCAATGCCATAGAGTACAGGTAGGATGACAAGTCATTATAGTATCCATTGTAGAATTGTTAGACACAGATGCCAGTGTTGTAAAGGGCAATTTTACCAACTGCATAAGGAAATCACGCTGGCTTTTCATGTGACTTGGCTTGAAGTATATCCTGAACACATGGAATCCACCATCTCCAATGTAGCTCCTGGGAAGAATTGAGAACAATTTAGAAGCTGTACTCCTTGATCACATCCTGACCAATATGATATCTCTCAACCATCTGTTTTTATCTATTAGATGCATGCATAGTTTTCTGGAAATAGATGCTTTGAGATTTCACAAATAACTGGAAGGTTTTACAAGAAGAACCCTATGCCTGAATGTTTTTATTTCTACAAAGCTCTAAATCACATCACTTATAAAATAATCTCAGGCTGCTATCTAAAGCCAAAGTAATTGTTATTATTACCTCAATATCTGAATTAACTTTTTGTAGTTCCCTGAACAACTCTATCCACCACAAAAGATTATATTACTTGTGTTCAGCATTGATTCTTTCTCTCCACCCATGAGCATCTTCTCAATGGTCTAAAGATGTTTTCTGGCTCCCTTGAGATTGGGCTTGGCCATGAAACCAGTGGAATGTATATTTCAGGGAGTAATGTGTTATGTTAAAGCTTAGTCTTTTACAGCCACAGGAAGCTTCCAGTTGCTCTTTTTCATTGTAGTTGACAGTCACAAGAATGTAAAGAGCCATTGTACCTGCAGCCTGGCTCACACTGAAGCAGACTTGAAACCAAGTACAGTCATGATCAAATGAGTCACCACTGGCCCAAAAACTTATGAAGGAGATATACTTGTTGTTGAGAAAATTTTGGGATTATTTATTGTATATTAATATTATAGCAAAACCAAGTGTAGATAGTAACACATCTATATTACCTCTTATTTTTCTCTAAATAGCTGTGTGAATGCATAGAGAGAAAAACTATTGTTCTTATTCTATAGAACAAGACATCAAAGATTTAGGAGAGTTTGAGATTCATATACCATCATGAAATCAATGATTTTTGGAGGCTGTCATCTAACCTGGATATGTTGATGCCAAGTGTCCTGCTCTATCTGTTTCATATATAGCCTCCATAAAGTCCTTTCTCTGTGGAAAGACTCTAACCCATCAGTAGGCATTTACTCCCAGTCATCCAGCTAATGAAGCACATATCTAATAGCCCCACAGTGATGAGGTGGGAAGAGTCTCTGATATAAAAATGAAGATTCAATTTGTGTAAAAGTTTGTAGGAAAGCAATGTTTTAGAAATGTTATAAATTATTGAGTATTTCCCATCTCAACTGATTCTCACAGTGCACTGCATTTTTCTTCACTTCCCTTTGTGGTGGTTGTTAAAAATGGAAGGATTAGTTTTTAAAATGCTTCCTGGGAGACTCCATTTCTAGTCCATTTCTTAAATCTGTTTGCTGGACAATTGCATCTCCCTGCTGGGTGCTAGACAGAACTACAAGGGGTTCTTGGACAATAACAGCTCCAGTAACCTCTTAGCAAAGTCCAGATTGGGTACCAACTGGCCTGAGTCCAAATATCCAACTGACCATATTGAATAGTGACCCATGCAGGGAGGGTGTAAACACAATACCATTTCCTCAAGTTGTGTCATATTATTATAGTTACTGACATGAATTGAGCACTTAGTGTGCCTAAATGCTTAATGCACATTAATAACAGACTACTCTCCAACACACACACATGTGACTTAATTTGGCATGAATCCTGCTTCATTTCTCTTTCTCTTTCTTCTCTGTGTCTACTGACTCTGACTGCAGCTTGGAAGGTGGAGATGGGGAATGATGTGTTAGACAAATTCTGGAAGAAAATGAAAGGGGAAAGCTAACATTTACACCTGTAGATGTTGGTGAATTGGAGGAAAGAATGACAAGCTATATGGAAAACAGGATTAGAAATCTGAGTGAACAGAAGTGATTGGATTCAGATGAAATGCAAGGCAGTTAGGGATGTGTCTCAAATATGAGCAGCAGGCAAGAGGACCAGAAAAATAATGGGAAGGTTATGACAAAATGCATGAACTAGGTATGATGGATAACACAGCAGTTCAAGAAAGCAATAAGTTCTTTTTTCTTCACTATGACTCTAACCAAAACACTCTGGTGACAAAACATTTTAAAAATGTTTTATTAAATTAAAAAAAAGTTAATTTGATTAATGTTTACTGAACTCTTGATCTATACCAAGCTTAGTGCTAAGATACATTTACACAAAATGGCCAAAGTTACAAGATGCTGACTTGGATGTAACAATGTGGTAGAGAACATTTTTTACTGAGGCAGTAAAAATAGCTGTGGGGGAATAACATGAACTATCTGGTTTTCAAAGGGATAAAACCTACATTTATAAAGGACTGATTCTGAACAGGAGAAAATTAGCTTCAAGTGATTTTTAGATGCTAGAAAGCATTACTATAAGATTCCTTATAAACTGTTTTGCTTTCTATCCAAGGACAGCATTCTAGAGTTTAAAGCAGGTCAGAATTACCTGGAAGCCCAAGCGACTGGGTTTCAGCTTCAGATTTAACTTAAACTCAAGTCAGATACATCTGTCATGAGGCCTGAAAATCTCCATTTCTCACAAGTTCCATGTTATGTGCTAACATGCAACCACATTTTAAGAGACACTAGGTTAGTATCATGTTTCCTATATTGAAGAGAACCACCCAGACCAGAGACACACAGTTGGGGCTCTCATCCTGTGTGTCTTCTCCATGGTTGAGTCTCTTTGGTTTCCTGTACTTTCCTCTCCCTTTTGGGAGTTGAAACCTGGTTTAGCTGCACCACCTAAGTCACGTGATCACAGTGATACGGAGGAAAAGGATTTCTAGACCTTTCCTCTAGTAACTGACATGTAGCACAATTAGAGTGGCGTTTAGAAACACATATTGCTCTAGAATATTCCAACTGATGCTAGCAATTAGGCAAATTGGCAAGCTTTATAGCTTTGTTCGTGAATTGATGAAGACTTGCTACTAGTTGTGCACAGTGATGAAAAAGGGAAGTTTGGTTTATTTTGACACGATAGTGAAAAGATCAAGACTCAAAGTCAGCCATTTTCAACTTTGCCATGCCTTGACTGAAGTCAAAGCTCTCTAAACAACAGGGTTGTCTATAAAATAGAGTATTATTTATAAGTTAAAGTTGATGGTGCACTCATCTAAAGCTCTTGCCACGTGCTGTGTGGTACTGAGTATAAACTAAGACAGATGTAGTCCCTGCCCTTGAGGAATGTCTGGTCTAGACAGGCAGGACATGTAATATAATGGCGTTAATGAAATGTGATGGGACATTCCACCCAGTGTACATGGCTCTTATAAGATGGGAAGAAATGATGTGGGAATGCTGAAATTCCCACAGCAGGCACTTGGGAATTTACCTGACCCTTGTCCTCATGATTAGGAAAAAGAGGAATCTGTCAAGGGTCGTGAAGAGACAAAAATGTGGCAACAGAAAATAAACAGCCTGGAATGAAGAAGTGCAGACAGTATAGGTGAGCAGTTAAGAAGGCAGTTGACATCCTAGAACTCTGCAAGTCAAAGTTTCAACTAGTGGGAAATGCTTGTGGCCAACAATTCCAAATGCTTCAGAGAGCTCAAAGACAGTGAGCTGAAGAAAAGCACTTAGCAGCCTCGGGTAGCCAGCTGATGCTTTAGGGAATGCATGCAGATAGACATGAAAATAAGAGATTGTTTTCTGTCAGTCTTTCCAAGCAAGAAACAGAGAGATGCAGAGTCCAGGTAAGTCTCTTACAGAAGTCAGCTTAATTTGCTCCTGTCTTCCAAAAGGTCAGAATTATATTATTGCCAATTAGAGAGTCTTCTGCACTTGTCTTCACACTGTCTTCACACTGGTCAAATACCAGCAGGTCTATCCTGGTGGCCCACAGGAGCAAAATGACATTGTTCCAGAGATGATCCTTTCAGGTCAGGGTAGCACCCGTTAATTGGTCATTAGGTGGCCTGACATTCTTTGTTATGGAACTCTGAGGCCTAGAAGGGATGTATACTATAAACTGTTATATTATTAATAATAAATAATTTTCTGCAGGAAACCTGCCCTGCAGCCCTGAAAGCTGCAGCACAAAGGAGCTTGGAGGGGCATACTTAAGAGGTGGGGCGGGGAGTGTACCTGCAGGGGCACGGCAAGAGAAACACACAGCATATGCTGTTTCAGAATGCGTCTTTTAAAATACTGGGAAAGCATCTATCTCTAGCCTGGCTCTTCTCGTTCTACTGAGCTGTTCCACGAACCTGAGGGATGAGTACTGAGAATGTCTGACATGAACAAATGCAGACTAACTGCCTGAATGAAACAGAGGCAGGATGGGGCCCTGCTGCATGAAATGCCATTCCCATAATGAATTACATGGGGAAGCAACTCACTTCCGAATCCTTCCTTTTATCAGTTAAGAAGGTGTTTACTGTAATCAGGAAAAGGTCTAACGGAAAGGGGAAGGGAGATGTCCTCCAATTAGTTTAAACTATCCACCAGGCCTCCTCTACTGTCATGCCCTCCTCCTCAGGCCTTTCCATTCTGATTTGCTCCATCCTCTCAGAAAAGGAAACTTAATTTTAACTAAAGCGTTTGAGGTTTCAGCGTGGCTGTGGGAGGACCAGGCAGGAAAGCGATTAAGTCAGAGATACCTTGCCATAAAAGTGAATTATGCTTTCAAACCAAATGGAAGCACACAGGCCATAGTCACTGGTACAGTTGAAAAAATACATTGAGCCTGTTAAGAAAAAGGCAAAGCTCCACCCCTTTAAGGCTTCCTTGGTTGTAGGGAGTTCTGGGCATTGCTAGGCACAGTTCTGTGAAGGAACGGAGCTTCCATTTTCTTCCCTCTGTCACAAAGTTACTCTTCCCATATCATCCCAGAGAAAGGCAGAATGTTCATTCCACTGGAGTGGAAGGGCAATTTTTCCTTACTCTACTATGCTCTGAGAGAGTGTGTGCGCGTGTGTTCATGTACGTGTGTCTCTGTTGTGCATGTATGTATGTATGTGAGTGTGTGTGTGTGCATGTGAATATGTGCGTGTGTGTAAGACACCATAAGTAAATGCAGTTAAAAACAATGAATCAAGCTTGCCATTCCATTCTCTCTCTCTCTCTCTCTCTCTCTCTCTCTCTCTCTCTCTCTCTCTCTCTCTCTCTCTCTCTCTCTCTCTCTCTCTCTCTCCCTCTCTCCCCTCCCCTCCCCTCCCCTCCTTTCCTCTCCTCTCCTTTTCTGTCTTCAGTAACCTTAAGGGGTATAGTTTTAGCAAGCACCGGTTTGTCTTGAAACTGTGCATAGTACCTTTTCATCTCTAGCCATTTTCCTAAATCTTTGCATGGCTTGTGCCTGAGACCTTATAACAAAGGATGACACAACAAGAGAAAATCCCATCGATTTATTTGATGCAAGTTTTACATGACACAGGCACCTTTAGAAATGAAAAGCCAAGGGAGACAGCTTCATACTTGTATGCCTGGGTTTGGGGGAGAGTGGATGGACAATCGTAGAGAAGTGTAATTGGAAAATGGAGTCTGATGTACTATAAGGCATGGAGGGAGAGCTGGGCAAGGGCTGTGTTCAAACACCTCTGACTTTGGGTCTTTCCCCCCTCAGACACAGGGAGGGAATACTTCTCCCTCAGCTTGCTTCATGGAGGAATAGCAACCTTCTTTGGCTGTTTCCCCAAATGCCAAGATACTATACTTTGGGACACAGTCTTTAGACCGTCACCACTTATGTCTCCTTGTCTATTGCCACTTACACTATCAAGGATGCATGCAAGGACTTGATTGAAAATTGAAAAGGTGGCGGTTGCAGGTGGCATCCTCCCCTGTAACTTGCAGGAGGTGAGAGCCTGGGGTCCTGTGATGTGGGTGGGAAGTCCCCAGTCCCAGTGAGCTACGAAGCAGCTGCTAACTCTTGTCATGATCAGACAGGCCTCATCCATCACCTTCCCCGAAGCAAACTTCTCCAGAGAAGCACTGTGGATGCTAAAAAGTTGCTTTAGCAAGATAGATATTTTTCCCCTCTATCTTCAAAGGATTTTGGTAAAGAACACAGGAGTCTGTATAGGTCTAAGAACAAATAAACAACAACAACAACAAAAAGAACAAAAAGAACACATGCTCTTCTTGGAGGCAGCAGGTGCTAGAGCAGCAGAAAGACAAGGACAGCAATCGATGTCCAGGTATGTCCAGCACAGCATACACTGTGTGGCCTCTCATTTCAGATGAAACTCCCAGAACACAGACACTTTGAAGTTCCTAAGCAAATTAATCCAACACTTCAGCGTCTCCTCAAGAAAAGGGGTTCAGCTCCACTTTCTCAGAGACACCCACACCTTTAAGAATTTTACTCAGAACTGCTCAAGAACTGATCTGGATGGGAGAGACATGCATATTTGTTGATGGAATGTTGACAATAAATCCATAAAACAAATTTTAACTTGGAGAATGTTTTCCTTTAGGGAACTAGAAAATAAATAAAATAAAATAAAATATAAAATATTCATAGAAAGTTCTATATTAAGGCCAATGGACCTATTTGAATGTCCCTATGCTGCTATTGGATTTTTAGGCTTTTAAACAATTTTAAAAACAACATTACTGAAAATTTCAAGCATATCCAAACTAAATGGAATTGAATATTGACCCTCCCTGCACTCACCATCTATCTCTAACAGCGAACATTGTGTGGTTTCTAGTCTTGTGTGTTTCCACCACCCCATTTGGTCCTTACATACTATCTCAGGTGTATGCACACTGAGATGTATGAGTCTTGCTTGTACGCATACAATGATGTCTGTATTATAAGAAGAGATACCTTTTACCTCTCCAGAAAGTTCCCTTATGTACCACTCAGACATAGACATGGTAGACTTCTCCTCGTCCTCGTCCTCGTCCTCGTCCTCGTCCTCCTCCTCCTCCTCCTTCTCCTCCTCTTCTTCTTCTTCTTCTTCTTCTTCTTGTTATTATTATTATTGTTATTATTTACTCTTTTAAGAACCTCCTATATGTATAACCATACAATTATTTGTAGTTTTCATTTGGTCTAATGGTTTTTCTGCAGTTTTGTTCATGTTCTTGTGCATAGAAGCAATGCATTACCTCCACTACCCCCGTTTTGGCTGGTAGTGTTTTATTGTATGAAAACACCACAGTTTGCTTATTGATTCTTTTGTTGACAGACATTTGGGCTGTTTCCAGTCCTCAACTATTGAGAAGGAAAAAAATGAGTAAACACTCCTGACCCAATCCTTTGGCTGGCGTTCGTGTTCCCCTCTGTTGCATAAATAATGAAGAACTGAAGAACGGAATGGTTGAGCCAATGGAAGTGACTTGACCAGAAGCCCAATGCTGGGCTTTCCTTCTCATTGCAGTGGATGCCCATCTCTTTAAGGAACCATTGTCAATAGCGTTCTTTTTCCTCCCATGGTTGCTTTGGCATGTTTGTGGGAAAAATATCAATAGAAAACCTAAGTGTGGACTTACTTCTGGCCTGTGCATTCCGTCCTATCAGTCTGTTTGTTTCTCCTGTGCTGATACCTCTCTGCGTTGATTATGACAGCTTTGTCTCGACCTGCATTCTATCTGTAAGCCTGTGACCTTGTGTTCTCAGCAAGAAAATTGATAAGATAGTCTACTTATTTCCTTTTCCACACAAATTTTGGAATCAGTTTTTAATTTCTTTTTAAAACCCTGGATTCTGAGCTTGTGGTCATATTAAACTGTGAATTAATCAGAGAAGAACACGTATTTTAAAATTACTAATTTTCTAATCTATTAATTGGTACAACTGTTTATTTAGGTTTTCTTTCATTTCTGCCCACCATATTTTCAGTACATAGATGTTGTTCACCTTTTACTATGTATATATATTATATTTACATTATCTTATTGTATATAGAATTCATTTTTCTCTTTTTGAACATTTCATGCATGTATATAACATATTTTGATCATATCTATCTCTCATTCCTTCCCTTCAGCTCTCCCAATACCTCAACATATATAAATAGTAACCTTTTTATTTTAGCATAGCATATAGAAAAGCAATTTATTCTTATATATTAATCTTATACCATAAAAACATACTTACTCTGGATACTGGTCATTTGTATTATCCTGCCCAACATCATCTCTGTTATTTGATAATCAACTGAATTAAAAGTTTTATAAAATGTTTTTTGTCTTTAAAATTATTTTCTTCATTTTATCCTGTTTTATTGATATCTGGTGTTTATTAATTCTACCTTCTAAAGATTCTTTTTAGTTGTCTTTCTTGATGTCTGAAGACTACTGATATCAGATCTTGTGTCCTAACATAGGCACTTAAGATCTGTCTTATGCCGGTCGGTGGTAGCACATGCCTTTAATCCCAACGCTTGGGAGACAGAGGCAGGTATATTTCTGAGTTCGAGGCCAGCCTGGCCTCACTCTTCAGAGTGAGTACCAGGACAGCCAGGACAACACAAAGAAACCCTGTCTTGAAAAACCAAAAAAAGAAATCTGTCTTATATCTCTAAGCATTGAATTAACTATGGGACACAATTTTCATGCTGTATTTTTATTGCCCTTTACATGAAAAAAATATTCATAATTCTCTTGTAATTCTTTCTTTGATCCACAAGTTATATGGAAATTTCTCATTTAATTTTTGAATGTTATGGCTTTTCTAGACAGTTTATTGAGTTCCAGTTTAGTCTTCATGTAGTCAGTGTTCTCACAAAATTTCAGTGTTTCGAAACATATCAAGAACTTTATACTAACCTACCTGTGGTCTAACTCAGTGAACACTCCATGTGTATATAAACCTACCTGTGGTCGGTTACAGTGAACATTCCATGTGTATATAAACCTACCTGTGGTCGATTACAGTGAACATTCCATGTGTATATAATCCTACCTGTGGTCTACTATAGCAGATGTTCCATGAGTTCTGGAAATAAACTTCTATCCTGAAGTTGTTGGGGTTCTTCTCTACAAAGGAAATGCAAGTTAATTAGCATTCAACCTTTAATACACTTACTGATTTTCTTCCTATCAATTACTGAGGAAAGAGTGTTAGAAACCTTTAATTATGAATTTATAATGTCTCTTTCTGTGTTCAGTCTGTATACTCGGTTACATATGTTTTGAAATAAAATTTATCCCATAGAAATTTAAATTACTGTAACTTCCTTATAAATACTTTCATTATTAAGAAACATGCTTTTTCCCCAATAATGACCCTTTTCTTAGTGTTTGTTTTGTATACTTTATAATAAAGCTACTTCATTTGTCTTGGTATTTGCATGATTTAACTATTTTCATTATTTTAAAAACAATATATTGGTAGTTTGTAATAAAGAGCATCTTCTGCGGCTCGTGAGGGATGCTGAGGCAGGTCTTCTTGAATACATTCTGTTGATATGTGGCTTTTATTGTAGTGTTGGTCTAGTCATCCTTAGTGTAAGTGCTAATATGGTAGGGATTGCTTCTGCCATGATATTTTAGTTTTTTATTTTACACATTTTAATATTTTTTCTTATCATTTTGGGGGAGATGGAGGAAGCTACTGGCCTTTTTTTTGTATTTTATTGTGTTTTCTTCATTTACTTTAGCTGTTTCTTTTTACATTGTTTTTGAGGGTTGTTCTAGGGATTATGACATTTGATGTTTTATAATTTGTGTAGGATTAGGACCAATTACTTAGCACAACATTAAATTACCTTAATACACTATGGCTCTATTACTTCTTTAATTATTGTTACTGGATATTTTCTTTATTTACATTTCAAATGCTATATTCTTTCCCGGTTTCCCCTGGAAAAAAAAAAAAAGGAAAAAAAAACTGTTCCCTCCCCCCTCCTCCTGCTCAACAACCAACTTTCTCCCACTTCCTGGCCCTGCCATTCCCCTACACTGGGGCATAGAATCTTCACAGGACCAAGGGCTTCTCCTCCCATTGATGACTGACTAGGCCATCCTCTGCTACATATGCTGCTGGAGCCATTAGTCCCACCATGTGTACTCTTGGTTGGTGGTTTAGTCCCTGGGAGCTCTGAGGGTACTAGTTGAGGAACAACTAGTTCCTATTGTTGTTCATCCTAAGGGGCTACAAACCCTCTAGCTCCTTGGGTCCTTTCTCTAGCTCCTTCACTGGGGACCCTGCGCTCAGTCCAATGGATGGCTGTGAGCCTCAACTTCTGTATTAGTCAGGCACTATCAGAGCCTCTCAGGAGACAGCTATACCAGGCTCCTGTCAGCCAGCACTTGCTGGCATCCACAATAGTGTCTGGGTTTGGTGATTGAATATGGGAAGGATTCCCAGGTAGAGCAGTCTCTGGATTGTCCTTCCTTCAGTCTCTGCTCCATAGTTTGTCTGTGCCACTCCTTCCATGTGTATTTTGTTCCCCTTTTTAAGAAGAAACGAAGTAGCCACACTTTGGTCTTCCTTCTTCTTGAGTTTCTTGTGGTTTGTGGGTTGTATTTTGGGTATTCCAAGCTTCTGGGCTACTATCCACTTATCAGAGAGTGCATACCATGTATGTTCTTTTGTGATTGGGTTACCTCACTCAGGATGATATTCTCCAGATCTATCCATTTCCCTAAGAATTTTATAAATTCATTGTTTTTAATAGCTGAGTAGAACTCCATTGTGTAACTGTACCACATTTTCTGCATCCATTCCTCTGTTGAGGGAAATCTGGGTTGTTTCCAGCTTTTGGCTATTATAAATAAGGCTGCTATGAACATAGTGGAGCATGTTCCACTATTACATGTTGGAGCATCTTCTGGGTATATGCCCAGGAGTGGTATAGCTGGGTCCTCAGGTAGAACTATGTCCAACTTCCAGAGGAACTGCCAAACTGATTTCTAGAGTAACCACTTTCCAGAGTACCAGCTTGCAATCCCACCAGCAATGAAGGAGTGTTTCTCTTTTTCCATATCTTCACCAGCATCTGCTGTCACCCGAGTTTTTGGTCTTAGCCATTCTGACTGGTGTGAGGTGGAATCTCAGGGTTGTTTTGATTTGCATTTCCCTGATGACTAAGGATGTTGAACATTTCTTTAGGTGCTTCTCAGCCATTCCGTATTCACCAGTTGAGAATTCTTTGTTTAGCCTTGTACTCCATTTTTAATAGGGTTATTTGATTCTCTAGAGTCCAACTTCTTGAGTTCTTGTATATATTGGGTATTAGCCCTCTATTGGATATAGGATTGGTAAAGATCTTTTCCCAATCTGTTGGTTGCTGTTTTGTCCTATTGGCAGTGTTCTTGGCCTTACAGAAGCTTTGTAATTTTATGAGGTCCCATTTGTCAATTCTTGATCTTAGAGCATAAGCTATTGGTGTTCTGTTCAGGAAATTTTCCCCTGTGCCCATGTGCTCAAGGTTCTTCTCCACTTTCTTTTCTATTAGTTTCAGTGTATCTGGTTTTATATGGAGGTCCTTGATCCTACTTCTTTAATTTTTTTATGGGTTTCTTATTATGTTAGCTACTTGTCATAAAAGTACACACTTTATAATTTAGCAAGTCACATATTTTAATCAAGAAGAAAGTATCAATTTGTAGTAAGTTCTTACTACTCATGGTTTCTGTATTTGTATTCACTTTCCCCCAAAATTATTTTAAACTAACAAAAAACAAATCAATGTTAGTCTCTCTTTTGTGTCATTTACAGAGAAGTGACAATAGTAAAACTGGAAAAAAAGAAAAAGAATCATCTGACTTGTCTCTTCCAAGCTAAAGTCGAACCAGGTTTGATATCATACAAACTTCTTGCTTGATATCTTAAGTTGTGCATTGATGTCCTTTGCATTATTCTTAGTAACTCTTTATTATTGTTTGCATCAGCCTACTTAGAATGCATATTTTCTTTTTTTGTTGTTGATTTTACTTCCCTAGCACTGTATAGAAAGTATAAGCCTAAAGCAAAATGCTTCTAGTGTTTCTCAAGCACAAGGCTGTGGAAAAAAATACATGTCTAATAAATTTCCTTCAGGCATGAGTTACAAAGTGCTATTGCCTATTAGGAAACATCACATATATTAATTAATTTATCCTTACATAGCAGCTCACATAAAATGGTGTTGTATATTGATTGTCTGATGAAAATGTGACTAGGGACTTCCAAGGCATTAGTGCTACCTTCCTCTTAGGAGTGATAATTCAGTAGTCACTAATCCAGTGTTTACAGAGATATTTTACAGGATGTAGCTGCTATGAACAACAAGGATGGACTATATTATATGCATGCATGTATATAAATAAGTTTGTTAGATCTATGCATGTATATTCTATTTCTGGACATCTTCACTGTCCCACAAAGAGGTGAGCATCATTCCACCTCAGTCATGAGACCATTCATTGGGACATCTTTATGCACATTTCTGCTGCCAGCAAATACACTTATATTTGTTTTTCATTTTTAAAAGGTACCCTCACTAGTCATTGAATTCTAGGGTACTACTACTACTACTAATACTGCTACTACTATTACTACTACTACTGCAGCTGCTACTATTACTTTTCAGCCTTTAGAGATGTTATATCATTGCCCCTTGCCCTCTGTTGCTTCTACAGGATAGTTAGAAGTTGGTCTACCGATGCTTTCCTGTCAGGTGTCATTTTTCTTTGCCTGATTACAGGCTTGTCTCTAGATCTATACTTGCCTGGTTGCTTTGCCATTTTTCCTGCCAGCTGTGGCTTTCTGCCACTTAAGCTTCCTAGCTTCTTATGATGCAGGAAGAACTTTCAGACAGAACACTAAAAAACCTGCATATTTCATCTTTCCTAGCTCCCTTCTGAGGCAAACAACCCACCCCCATTCCTTCCTACTTTTAGTCAGGCTCCTGACTCTTTAAATAAGTGTCTCTGTGTACAATAAGTGTGAACTTGTAAGTATTATTTCCAAGATTTTATTACTGTTTTCCATGGGCTAGTTTGACAAAGCTATTTTATTGACACTCGTTTTACTTGTTTATAATTGAAAAATGGTGTGCTTACTGAAATTAAATCAGTATCACAAACACATGAATACTTATGGTGCATCTCATAATTTCCATGCTCCAAATTAACTAATTGGTAGTTAGAACTCCAACAGCCTGACCAGTTTTGGTTTAACAAAAGAAACTTCCACCTTAAAGAAAAGATTGTTTGCCAACTCAGAACTAAGACATAATAATCTCTTCCCATTTTTTTCCTTTTCTTTTATTTTTTCAGACAGGATCTTGCTATGTAGCCCACACTATAATCAGGAAACAAAGCAACTTGCTGTGTTATTTCATTTGACTACAGTGCTTAAATCCATTAGAGGATTGGCATTCCACATTGCCTATGGCCTTGTTCAGGAATGATCATGGTTCTTCATGCATATATTGTACAGAACTCTGTTCATGAGTTCTAACAATGGCCGCCATTTTTCTGAAATTATTATCTACCACTTTAATCTTTACCTACTTGGTAACTCTAGTCTAGTCATACTGTCACTTTCACTTTTCTTTAAATACACCAAGTATGCTCAAACATCAGGACTCTATTTTGCTTTTCCCTATTTACTATGACCTAACCCTTGGTTGCCTCATAGGGAATTTTCTCATATTTCAGGTGTCTGCTCCAAAGTTACATTGTTAAAGCAGCTTTTCATTCCTCTTCTACATGAGATCACACCCCTTTACAAAGCCTTCCTTCTCTTATTACCCATCTTTCTTTAACATAGTACAGGTGCTCCTACCTTACAGATGACTTGCATCCCAATACAGCCAAGTATAAGTTGAAAATACAGGAAGTACAAAGTGCATCCAATATATATATAACCTACAGAACATCATAGTTCAGCCTGGGTTGTCTCAGCTGTGCTCAGAGCACTTACATTAGTCCATGGCTGAGCAAAATCATCTAGTCTACAGCCCAGTCTATTATAAGACTTGAACACCATGTAACATCTGGAATACTGTGCTGAAGAAGAGCCATGGTGACTGTGTATGTACGCTTTGGCTTCATCCTAAGCTGAAAGTTTGTGAATTGAACTACCATCTAGTCAAGGCCCATCTGCTTCTCATCCCTCACTTGCTTGTTCATTCTCCAGATTTGCTTATGAGTGTTTCACTAGAGTGTAATCTTCAAGAAGCCAAAATTTGGTGAGTTAATTATGTATCCCATATGTTAGAAAGAATCCATGCATACAACCGGTGCTCAGTCAGCTTATGGAATGATAACCAAGTGCAGATCCCTTACAAGTCTTTGAGATACTGTTGCCCTCGCCCTCTGGAGTGAACTTTTCAGTTGACTGCCATATATATCACATAAGGTCTTGCACAAAAGAGACATTTCAGATTTGTGATTTCGGTTCACATTCATGTTGTCAATTTGTCTTTTATTCCATCAAATGGAATTTGTAAATTATCATGATAAGGCGAACACTATTATGAATATCACTAAAACTCAAAACTCAGTCACTATGCTCTGACCAATGGCATAAAAACTGAACTTTGTTGGTTTTATGAATGAAATTTTCCTTAAGTTTTATATGTTTACACACACACACACACACACACACACACACACACACACATGCAAACCCTTATACATATACCAGTAAAACGCGTTATCTTCACCAGTTCTGTTGGACTATTACATGATGTAATGTAAACAGGAAATAGATACAACACAGTGGCACCAGCTAGTATAGAACAAGTAGAGAGGAAAAGATGAATGTTTTTTTTAAAAATAGCAAGGAATTAGAACTGCCCCACTCTCCAGGGGAAAATACCCTGAAGAGAAATGATAAGAGAGAGATTATTGGCTTCTGCAAGAATAGGCTCCTGCCTTGGTCTGCATGCTTGGTCGGCTTTAATGACTTACCAGGTCTCAGGGGGGAGTTGGGTCTTGCTTTGTTTTATGTTTAGTCCTTGACCCTAGAAAAGTGACCTAGACGTTCTGGCAATGTGATTTTGAGCAATGTTGATTACAGTAAACCGCAGCCAGCAAATGATCTTTTACCTTCTTTTAAGTTGGACGTGATGGGATTTGGCCCATGGTATTTTTACAGATACCTGTAGTTGAGCATCAAGGGGATCTGTGGCTTGCACAGTGGAGCTTGCTTTCTCTGGGCATCTAATTCTTCACAGTTGAAATTACTTACATTTTCTAATATCCCAACCCCCCCAGACAAGTCAAGTTACCCCCAGCTACCCTTCCCATTAAGGTTTCCTGGGCCCCAGAATTCCCTGGACTCTCTGTTTGTTCCACAGTTCCTGAGCTGAGAAAATGTTTCTAATGTGAGGTGTCTTACTTGGATTAGAAATAAATATCACTGTGTCTTTCCATGTCCCAACACCTGAGCATATTGTAACAATTCTCCCAGCTACATTATTCCCCCTTGTTTTCTTTTTCATGGATTCACATAGCATTTGTAATTTTGCTAAAGAGATTTAATCAACTGACACATTGTAAGCTTCCTAACAGCAATAGTAATAAGTGAATAAGTTTTAACTTGTAACTCATTTGCAACTTCAGTTCCCACCCCGAATGCTCAACACACCGGAATCTGCCTCTGATTTGGTTTTTCTCATCACGGCACCAAACCTTGTTCTTTCAATATTTACACCCTTCTATCTAGAGGGACTAATTTCTTTCACAGTATTCCTAGCTCTGCTTTTTTTTTTTTTTGTTACTTAAGTATTCCATTCCAACTTCAGCAAAAATGTCACAAAGCTTTCAAATGAAAATGTGAATTATTTATGGAAGGATATATATATATATACATATATATATATATTAGCTAAGATAGAGAAAATGGAAAGGATATTATTATTTCTATCTTTTAGAGATGACTACAAATGTAGATTATGAGTGCACTAATAAAGGGCTATTTTTCTAAAAGGACTTATTTGTTTGTTTAATGTGAGTACACTGTCGCTATCTTCAGACACACCAGAAGAGGGCATCAGATCCCATTACAGATGATTGTGAACACTCATGTGGGTGCTGGGATTTGAACCTGGGTCCTCTGGAAAAGCAGTGAGTGCTCTTAAGCTCTTAGTTGTCTCTCCAGCCCCTAATGCACTATTAGACTCCATGTCTGGAAGGAAAACACTCGCGTATGCATGATACCATCTTGTGTCCTCATACAAAGAAGAACAAGGGTTTTTTCACAGGCTTCTTTTAACAAGGACACTGATCTTGTTCATGACAGATCCACTCTCATGACCTAATCACCTACTACATATCTCAAATAGTAGTGATTATCACCCTGGGGGCTAGAACCTCAGTATATAAATTTGGGGCTTGGGGCCATAAACACTTAGGGATATTTATACTTAAAGGTTTGCTATGTCACTACTGTCCCTTTGGTTCTTATATCTTTTCAATCTTTCTGAGAGTAGCAGGTCCATCATGTGATGTCTGACATCATAAAAAAGTACAACTACTTGTTTGCATATGATATTGGTCTTTGATTGGATTAGCTTATTTTGTTAACTCGTGCAAAATGGAAATAGTTTTATCTTTAGAACTACTTTTGCACTTATTATTGGACAATTCTAAAAGGAGAACCCTCCCTAATTAACTAATTAGCTAAAAACATCTAAACATAGGCCGTCATCTTGTTCTTTTATTAATAATTTCATATTAAAACATTGATATGAGAGTCACTTTGGGTGATGGGAAATTTGGATTTACAATTTTAATCTTATTTTCTTCATTTTATGCTCTTTCTCTCTCTCTCTCTCTCTTTCTCTCTCTCTCTCTCTCTCTCTCTCACACACACACACACACACACACACACACACACACACACACATTGGCACCAGTGGGAGCTCTTTTAAGCCATCTTCTGTATCCTTTTGATTTTTTTCCTTTAAATTACTTCCTTGTTTTCCCACATAAGAGTCTCTAGGTATAGCTGTGTCATGGAAGCTTGGTTTGTTTATTAGGTATTTCATCAGTATTTCCATATCTCTATCACTGTCTCTATATCTATCTATATCATCTATATCCTTCTATCTATCTGTCCCAAGAAAAATGAGCAAAAGGAGCAAATAAGGGAAAATATATAACTAACCTTGAATGTCCATTTTGGCTTGAGTTTCCCCAAAGCAAGGTCCTAGACAATGGCTTGGGTACAGGTAGATTACTTCACAAATGGTCCCAGGAAGCCAAAGTGAGGACATGGAAGAAACAGAGTAGAAAGTAAATGAAAAAAATTTTTTAAAGTGTGTTAATGGGCTGCTACTATGAGTGATTCAGTCACAGATCTGTGGGTCTATGGGTTTGCTGTAGGATAGAGTAACCATGCCCTCTGAACAGTTACACCAAGCAGAGGGAGGCTGGGAGGCTACCTGTCCGGAACACTTCTCCTCTGCTGGGGACTGCCTTCGGGGTGCTGATGTGTCTGGATACAGAAGGTGAAACTGCTTAATACTGGGTTCTGGGCTTTGGAACCCGGTGCTTAGATGGAATGTTGTCAGCAAACCATGGCTGTGAGTTAAGACAGAGGGACCAAAGCATAAAGATCATCTGGCATGTTAGGAAAGGCAAGTTGGTGGCCCATCTCTTCCTTTGCTTCCTGCTTACCACTTTGTTGCTTCTACTCAGAATGCAAACTGCTCAACCTAGACACAGTCAAGTGGGAAACTTTCTCCACTTGCTTTTTGCCAGCCAAAGGGTCATATTTATCTTGTATTATTCCTTTGATTCATATGAACAGGCATGTAGACACACACACACACACACACACACACCTTAAACCCACTATTATCCATCCAACTATGGTAAATATCCCATAAGATTCTTAAATCTATCAGGTCCCGAATTGAAATTATCCTCCTCTAGTATTTCTCCTTCTACCCTTGTAATGTGAACAGTGCTACCAGCCAGCTGCTCAGCTGCCCAAACCAGAAGGCAAACATTGCCTAATTCCTACCTCTTACCACAGCCAATCAATTGTCTCTTACATTCTCCCCCCCCCCACACACACAAAAAATGCTTTTCACTCCAGCTGCATCTCGCAATCACTACTGCCTCTGTTCTCTGTTCTCATCATCTTCTCCTGTCTTGATTACTGAGACAGTCTCCACACTGACACTACAGTATGTCCTGGAACCAATCACTTCCCCACTCTACAGCAAAGCCATCTCTCTAAGATGTCACAGCATCATCTGAGCTTGATAGTAGTTTGCTTAGAACTTCTCTTGGTTTCTAATTGCCTTGGGCTTAAAGTTATGTCCTAAAGCTGTTGTAATTGTCCTTTCTGATCTGGCTATTGTTTTAATCTCCTACCTCATAACTGGTCACCAGCACACATCTAGGACCCCATCATACAGACACACAGATACAGACACACACACACACACACAGATATACACATACACACACACACATACAGACACAGATACACACAGATACACACACATACACACCTTGAACCCACCACTATCCATCCAAATGTAGACTTTTTTTTAGGTGGTACGACAAGTCCCCTTTTCTTTTTACAATTACTATGCTTAAACAAAGGAATCTGTTCTCTGTGCCTCTCTTGGTTCACTCCTATGCTACTTTGGGGTCTCAGGAAAGATATCTTTGGACCACCTGACATATACTTTTGTGGCATATCATGCTTCGGATAACCCTAGTTTCCTCTTGAGCTGGTTAGTTTTTGTCAACTTGACACAAGTCAGGGTCATCTGAATAGAGGGAACCTCAAGTAAGAAAATTCATCTATCAGATTGGCCTTTAAGCAAGGCTATGGGCTATTTTATTGATTAATGATTAATATGGGAGAGTCCAGCACACTGTTTTTTGTTGTTGTTATTTGTTTTTGTTTTTGTTTTTTTGGTTTTGTTTTTTTGAGACAGGGTTTCCCTGTGTAGCCCTGGCTGTTCTGGAACTCACTCTGTAGACCAGGCTGGCCTGGAACTCAGAGATCCACCTGGTTCTGCTTTCCAAGTGCTGGGATTAAAGGTGTGTGCCACCATTGCCAGACCCAAGCACACTGATTGTGACTATCTTAGTTAGGATTTTACTGCTGTGAAGAGACACCATGACCAAGGCAACTCTTATGAAGTCCACATTTAATTGGGGCTGGCTTTCAGGTTCAGCGTTTCAGTCAATTATCATCAATGACAGAAGATACAGCAGCGTCCATGCAGGCATAGCACTGGAGGAACTGAGAGTTCTACATCTTCATCCAAAGGAAGCCAGGAGCAGACTGTCTTCAGGTAGCTCAGAGGAGGGTCTCAAAAATCCTCACAGTAAGGATCCACACACTACCACTTACAAGGCCACACCTACTCCAACAAGTCCACACCCGCTAAGAGTGCTACTCCCTGGGCCAAGCATATTCAAACCACCACAGCGACCATCCCTGGACAGGTGATCTTGGGTTGTATAAGAAAGTAGGCTGAGCAAGCCATGGCAGGGCAAGCCAGTAACCACTATTTCTCCATGGCTTCTGCTTCAGTTCCTGAATGTAAATTTCTTCATTCCCTGACTTGTCTCATTGACTGAGAATTGTTAGACAAAATAAACTCTTTCCTCCCCAAGCTGATTATAGTATTTCATTATAGCAATAGAAATCCTCAGACATCTCTTATGAACACTGAACATATGATAATATCCACTATGTATAGCAGTTGCCAAAGAGAGGTGATATGTACAAAGTACATGATAGGCATACAGTAAGTATTAGCTGTTATTATTACAGCTATCATTATATTTTACATATCAAGTTAGAGCTACATACACAGCTGTCTGCATCTTCATCTAGACAGAAAGTCCCGTGTGCAGCAATCCCCACCGGTCTTTCACAGCTATGTGTGTAGTAGCACTGTGATCACTATCACATGGCAGGGACTCAATAAATATTAGCTGTATAGATAGATGGGATAGACAAGGAGGCCATGCCCTCAAGTTCCCATGGGGAATACATACGTGCCTATGTACATACATACACATGCATACACATATATTAATGGATATTAAATTTATATATGTGTGTATGTATTTGTGTATATGTATGTATACATATGGGTTGGAGTAGATGCATATATGCATCTGTATGGATGTATGTATATGTATATATGGGAGAGTGTATGTATAGATATGTATATATGTGTGTGTGTGTATGTCTGCATGTGTGTGTATGAATGTCTATGAGTGATTCCTGTGTTGGAAGCAGTAGGACCTGTAAGGTGGCATATATTTGGTTTTTAGGGACAATGTGCAGGAATGACTTAAGACGAGGAACTTCACAGTGGTCTTGTGAAGACAACATTTTACTGAAGAGGAATGTGAGCAGTCAAGTGACAAAGCTGCTAGGTAGAGGTCACCATGGCAGTGACAGAGAGAAACT
>NW_022196896.1:87504176-87521366 GCF_008632895.1 Mastomys coucha
CCATCCCTCCCCTATTCCTCCCCTATCCTTCTTTTATCTCTCCCCTATCCTTCCCCTATTCCTACCCCATCCCTCCCCTATCCCTCCACTGGTACTTTTCCACTCTGCTCCATTTTTGTGTGCTCATTATGTTTTACACCCACTGAGTCAACTTCATGCAGCTATTAAATGCATCAGTATAGGACCATGTACCAGCCACTTTTGTGTGTCAACTTGACACAAATTAGAGTCATCAGAGAGGAAGGGGCCTCAGTTGAGAAAATACCTCCATGCCCAATTAGTGATCACCCATTGTGGGTGGTGCCTTCTGTGGGCTGCTAGTCCTGTTTTCTATGGAAAATCATGCTAAGCAAGCTATGGGAAGCAAGCCAGTAAGTGGTGCTCTCCATAACCTCTGCATCAGCTCCTGCCTTCAGGTTCCTAACCTGCTTGAGTTCCTGTCTGACTTCCTTTAATGCTGGATTGTGATCTGGAAGTGTAAGTCACATAAGCCCTTTCCTCCACAACTTGCTTTTGGGTCATGATGTTTTGTCATAGGAATAAAATCCTTACTTAAGACAAACCACCTCTTGGACCAAAGGATAGCCTAGCATGGTCTACAGTCCTAAGGAAAACCAACGCTTCCTCCCCCAGAAGCCATCAGTTGCAAGTAGATTCTGAGGTGTGGGTGGGGCTCCATGAGTCCCTTCTTCACCCATGCTGGGATTTTTGCTGGCTTGATCTTGTGTAAGTCTTGTGCAGACATTGAAAACTGATGTGAGTTCATGTATGCACTAGCCCTAACAGCCCTGTCAGGTGCATCAAATACTACTTTTCAACAGAGGTCCTCTACCCTTGCCTCTTGCCATCTTTGCTACCTTCTCTTCTTCCAGGATGGTGCCTCAGTGTGTGTGTGTCTGTGTGTGCCTGTGTGTGTGTGTGTGTGTGCGTGTGCATGTGCGTGTGTTTGTCTGTCTGTGTGTGCATACGTGTGTGTGTGTGTGCATGTGTGCGTGTGTGTGCATGTGTGTGTATGGTGTGTGCATGTGTGCATGTGCATGTGTGTACATGTGTGTGTGTGAGTCTGTGTATGCAAGTGTGTCTGTGTGCATGTGCGTGTGTGTATGTGTGTGTGCGTGTGTGTCTGTGTGTGTGCATGTGTGTCTGTGTGTGTGCATGTGTGTGTGCATGTGCGTGCATGTGTGTGTGTGTATACATGCCTGTGCGTGCATGTGCATGCATGTGTGTGTGTGTGTGTGTGTGCGTTGTGTGTATATGTGCGATATAGATGTCCCACTTATCATTGAACACCTGAGGATATTAAGATGGCAAATATCGATGTAGTTTTGCTACTTTGCTGCATGGTACCCAGAGCCTTACATATGCAAATCTTGGCAGAAGGGGAAAGTGGGGCAACTCTCCTAGCTTCACTGGAACTCCTGTGAATACCGACTCTGTCCCCACGGTCTTGCTCTCAGCATTTTACCTGTGTTGCCTCTCTCCTTTGTAAGCTTAACCTTTGAGCAGCTTCTGAGCCTTGAAACTGCGGATAATGAGGATTCAGTGGTCAAATTCATAATTTGAGAGATGGAGCGATAGCTCAGTGTGCAACGCACTTGTCATGCAAATATGGAGACCAGAGAGTGGAGCCCCAGAACCCACAGAAAACCAGACAGCGTAGAGTGTCTCTGCAATCTCGGTGTTCTTGTGGCAAGACAGGAGACTACCTGGAAGTTCACAGGCTAGCTAGCTTGGTGGACATAGTGGTGAACAAGAGACTCCATCTCAAACAAGGTAGAAGGTGAAGGTCAGCACCCAAGATTATATCTAACACACACACACACACACACACACACACACACACACTGCTCACTTGGTTCAAGAATTACTGATTAAAGGCATGTGGTGGACTCAGATTTGTGCCGGATCTGTGGAGAGCCTTCAAACCACAGGAGGGACCACCCAGTACCTGCTATGGCATAGCCTCCCTGTCCAGTGCGTTAGGATTTTTGCTTGTTTGTTTGTGTGCAATGTGCACTTACCATTTGTGTCTCCTTTGCTAGGGTAGCTGCTGTACATGTTACTTATGTTGTATGACAGACGAGGGTGCCATACCTATAGTCTCCCATGCCTTGCTCAATCACAAGATAATTTCTTTATTCAGGCAGGATGTTTAATTTTTTTGGTTTTCTTCAACTTAGGGACTATTCTCCCTCACCAGTGCCTAATCTATGATTCTGGGCAATTCTCATCTTCTTTCTAAGATGAGAAGTTTTACTTTATGAAACAGTGAGAGTTTTCACGTAGTTCTTTATAAAATGGTCAAGCTGGAATGAAGTCTGGAGAAATTTAAAGTTCCTCATTTTATAAGTGAGGAAAAAGAAGTTCAAGGATGTGCAATGACATGCTAAGGCTTCCCAACAAGGAGACCCAGACAAAGACTACAGGCACCATCCAAATATCTTTGATTTTTGAATCCTATCCCTATTTTTGACACATATTTGTTTTGTTGTTGTATATGCTGGGGACTCCTGCTACACGGGGTCCCATTACTGGAATAACTCCCAATATTTAAAATGAATGTGAGGGGAGCTGGAGGTGTTTACAATCTGCTTTTCATGGGACACTTCTGCTGGTGATCTAATGCCTAGGTACCTGACCTGTGACTGCAACCCTTCTGCAACCCAGAAAATGAGCTCAAGGAACATGTCCTACTGGTACTTTCCTGGTATGTTGTGAGGGAAACCAGGCCTGCGCTCTTCCTAGTTCTTCAGACGGAAAACACAAGTTCAACACCCCACCACAGCAGAAATAAATTCAAAGATTTATCACTCACAGGTTCTGAGCAGGGAGGTTGGGATGAATCCAGAGGGCAGTCCTTTGCCCCCAAAGCATGAGAGGGGGTATTAAAGAATTAGACATAGGTAGAGCAAACAGCTAACAGCAAGCAGTCTGTGAAGGGAAGGGTTTGAGGATCACTTTAACTTCATGGGCAAATGTCTGAATGGTGGCTTTAAAGGCAGCTTCAGGCCAGGCAGGGAGCCTAGCTCACCAGGCAAGAGCAATGTCAACAAGCTCCTGTCTCTAGCCACTCTCTTGAGCCATTTGGTGTAGTATGTGCTTCAGATGCTGAGGCGGCTTACAACCTGTGCAGCTGTACTTTCAGTGCCTGAAACCACTCAACAGGGAGGTTTGTCCCGGTTGTTACCTTCCTCCGGGGGCTTCCATTTGTTTCTGTATTGTTGTGGGGTGTATTGGACAGCAGCAGGGAGACTGATAAGTCTTTACATTGGCAGCCATCTTTAAGACCCATCAAAGATTAATTACCGAGGGAGCCCATAACTTTGTCAGGATCAAAGTAAAAATTCTATTTTTATAGCTGCCTGTGTTTTATCCTCTATAAATTTTATAATAATGATTGGGCTCAAAGTATGGGCATAATTTACACACATCAAAATGCCTCCTGGTGTCTTTTCAGGCAGCTAGATACCTGCAGCAAATACACAGAAGCGCATTAAGAAGGCAAAAGGCTCCTGGGCTCTTTGAGGCATTAATCAATGGGCTGTCTCTTAAGGGAGAAGACAGCAAGAGAGAAAAGTGGCGGCAGGGGCGGGGGTGGGGTGGGGTGGGTGGTGTACAGAGTTGTGATGGTGGCCTTCTGTAGCCGCAGTCCTGCATACTGAGTTCACACAGGCCGTGAGTATGTCAGAAATATACTTACTTCAGCTTTTCCACACCCTCCCAAGGTGATCGGCCTGATTGCCAGGAAACGCTTTTTCTCTTACAGTGACCAGAAACTCTTTAGAAATGTCAGCACTGGGAATGACTTTAGAATTTGTGGCTATTTAGCACAGCTGGGCTACGTCCAGAATGTGTTAACGTCTGGAGAGAGATGTGGTGTGTGTGCTTGAGTCTCCATGTGTTCCCTCTCCATCTCCTACCTAGTTCTGCCTTCGATTGATTTTGCCTCCTAGCAAAGAGTTAAAGGTTATCAGGCAGGGATTTAAGTCCAGGCACGCCGGCAGACATGTACCAAGGCAACGGCAGCTACAAATAGCGTGTGCTACAAGCTTTCGGGTAAACATCAATTTCTCCAATTTGCTCTAGCCTGAGACTTATAAGCCGAGCGAATGAATTGTAAGTGTGGGTTTTGTGTTAGATGGACGGAGCAGGGCTGTTTTTCTACAGCACTGCTAATATACACCGAGTTAAGTTTAAATATCATGAAGGCGTAAAGAGTCACAGCTGTTTCATTTACACTCCCTTCTTTATATGTGCCAATTTCAACCTTCCTAGACTGAATGAAAGACTGCCCTGGACTCAGCTACAGGCAATGGAAGAAGTTGCTGGAGCCTGTCCCTAAATGGCAAAGTGTCCCATCTCTCTGCTATTGAGAGCCGCCCCCCCATCCAACTTCATATCCACCCTTGCTTTCAGCTCACAGCTTTCTGGCTCTGTAATATCTTGAGCTATGGATTCTGTTCTCAGGAGATTCTCAGGCCTTTCCTCAGACAAGGTTAAGGGCGTTGTACTATCTTGTTTGATATTAGTGTTTAGGTGAGAAAGCTGCAGTTATTATCTCCATTAGAAAGACTGGAAAAATAAAGCAGAGGTGAAACAGCAAGGCCAAAGTTGTAGAACAAGCATCCAACGTACACAAAAACCTTGCCCAAAGTCATGGAACACTGCTCCAAGCCCAGGGAGCCTAAGCCATGTAGAACTTTCAGCTACAACTCTGTACACCTCTTCAGATTCCCTTTTGGGTTCTCGTTGAACAAAACTCCCTAAGAACTGGGTGCCATCCTTACTACTTATCCTCCCTCCCCAATATGCCTAGAACACTCAAATATTTGTTCGTCTCCAAGAGCCAAAGTAATCCTAAGAAAAACCTGGGTAGCAACCAGAACCTACAGAACCAATAGGCATAGAAACATGATTCTCCCCGAAGGAGACCTAGCTTTTTCTTTCTGATCATGTTAACAGACTAGAATATAATAATTTCATTTAAGGAAAACCTTAAATAAAAGTTTCATTAATCAGAATGGGTATTCCTACCATAATGAGCCCTGAGTTGAATTTTAGAACCCTCTTTATGCTTGGTTAGTAACAAAGCTGTTATAAAAATAATTTGATAAGACAGTCCGTTGCAGTTGTGTGATTTAACTGTGTAAATGGGTACCCAAGCCCAGTGTCTGAGCATACCTAACTTATGTAATGCTAACATAATGGATTATGCATATTGTATTGGGTTAAAAATGAAACTCAGTGAAGTATTACAGCAATTTAAAAAATATATATCCGGGCTTGTTCAGCACAGATATTTAAATTTTAAACCTGTTTAAATATTCAACTGAAACTAAAATAAAATTCTGAAAAATGGAATTCAATAGAAAAGCTCCATTAAGAGTAAAAATGCCTCCCCAAATCCATTTGGTTCTAATAGAAAACCATTGAGTGAGGTTTTCATTGTTGCAGTACCAGCCAAGGGAAAAATTATACATGCTCTTGGGCGGGAGAAAGTCAGCTGGACTTTTTGAGGCATGAGCCTGCTTCAAGACAGGGGAAGTAAAGGGAGACCTCGGACCAGCCCTCACAGAGACTGTTTAAAGTGGGCAGGAACTCTTTCTTAAATAGCACTTTCCACTTTCTTCTTTGCTTCCATGAAGTCTCATTCTACCCTCCATATCAGATACATTTCTAGAGGAAAAAAAAAAAAAACAACTGACACCTTTCACTGTATTATCAGGATAGTGACCAATTTGCTCTCCAAGAGCCGAGAGGTATTTCTCTGATAGACACCCTGAAGGATGTTTTTATTCAATTAATTGGAATGATTGCTTTCACAGAAACACACCACTCTGTCGAGTCTGCTTGGATCTCATCAGGTTTGGGCCTAGTACCAGCATCTTCGTTACTCAGGTTCTCCAGACAGCTCATACATGAGGATTCTGAAACCTAATTAAAACAATCAGAGAGAATTAAAGCAGCTCAGTGACTCTACTCAAACAGCAAACCCAGGGAAGTGCTTGAGAGCCGCTCAGGGGAATGAGCTGCAGAGTCCCAGGGCCAGAGAGATGGCTTTGAGGAGACACAAAATGGAGATCATTATGAAAAGAAATATAGGATAATATAAACAGAGTCTCTAATCCTGAGGACTGTAAATCCCTTCCTCTTAATTGGTTTAGAAACTGTGGTGTGTAATGTGAGATGGAAGGCTCTGGCTGCCTTTCTTCTTTGTGGCAGAATCCCATTAAATGAAAAACAATAGCCGAGCTGACAGCTCCCTTTCTGTGGGGGCACTTAGCACTAATCTGCTATTGAGACTAATACAATTACACGGGATTAGGGCGCAGCCAGGGGTGTGCAGATTGGGGAATTCTAGTCTAGGTGAAGGGGACCTGGGCTCTTTAAAGCAGGGTGTGGGGGCTAAAGGGGGTGAGGAGAGTGGGTGGATCAGGTCCTCAGTGCTCCCAGTTATGCTAAAAGTAATGGAACTAATCATGATTTGCTAACCACCAACTCTGGGGTCTTGATTACAATTTCTAAGCTAAATGGAATCCTGGTTTGAGAGTGTTCGCCTCCCTGTTTCATGTTATGCTGCTTACTTTGAATGGCTTTTAGTGGAATTTGGAGATTTCCCCACTGCTCAGTTTTCTGCAGGTCCTTACAATGTGCAAGCTTTCTGTGGGTCAAGGCAGAGTGGGGAAGTCTACCTTCAAGAAGTTAGAAATCACGACTGGCCAGAGGGTCATTCTCTGACCTCCAGTTGAGTTTTCTATGCAATCTAAACTGACAGCTCCTAGAACTACTACTTGGGCCCTTCCCCTCCCCTCCAGAATGACTATAGAAATCTATCAGCACTGGTGACATGACCACAAATGTCAAGCCAGTTCAGGTTTTCCATGAGTATCTCAGCAAACTGACTTAGTAGTCTCTTGCTCATTATGCCAGGGAGAGATTTGATGGTCATCACGGGAATACAGAAGAACACAAGGTATTGGGGGGAAGGAGGATCCCCCACCCCACCCCAAAAATGCTCTGCCGATTTCTTCCCATGAGCCTTCAGCAGATGTCTCAAGTGAAATCAGTCCAGCAGCCTATCTATTACTGTGTTTCTCAATCATTTGGAAAATATTTTCAACTAATCTCATTTTTACTTTTAACTAAAACAAGTCAATATGACATGCTTATTACATTCCCAGCATGATGCAACAATACTTTTCTAATTTAATTTCAAAGCTGTTGGGCTAAATAAACGCCCCTAGTGAATGCTGTAGTTATTATACCTTCTACGTGTTGTAGAAGTGATCACCGAATATTGAACATTTGCTTAACACACAGTGATGAGCACATACATATTAAAGTAAAATTAGTGCAGACACTCGAATGTCATTCTGGTAGTACAGCTATGACAAAGAACCTATGTCCTAGAAGTCTATTTGCCCATGTGGACAATTTGGGTTGTTCACCGAGTCTTACAACTGTTGGTGAACTTGCGGCCTAAAGACAATGAAATGATGGTGGTTTCAGCCCAGGTTTGAGAAGTAGGGTTGGAAAGGCCAAAAGTGAGCACATTTAAATGAGAACAAACATCAAGGTTTCACCATACTCGATGTGACTTAGCTTCCCCTCAGACATGGTAGCAGAAGCTCATCTGGGGTTTATCTTTTGCTTGCTCTCCTTTTGGGATCCCAGCTTGTTCTTTATTCAGAGTCATTAGAATCTTCTATCCAGACCTGGAAATGAGTAATCCCCCAGTTCTGGAGTTGTGGAGTAGAGGGGTTTCCCTAACTGTCCTCCCAAGCTTGTGCTGGTTACCAGAGAATGACCATGTTGGCCACCAGGCTTTCTACTCCAACCGTCTGTGAGACAACCTGGAGAGATTAGAAACAATGAAATCTCACTTGTTTTCTTGAGGAGTTTAAGGTTAAGAAAGATGTTCCCTGCCCTAACGTCAAGATATGAATTAAAGTGTTTCTTTCTTATCCTTCATACTATTTTGAGATGTTCCTATCCCAACCCCACCATCATGACCACCATCATTTTAGAGGCCCTATTTAATAGGTACTTGTCTAATCACTGAAGTATATTGTTTTATCTGAGTTTCACAAGGAAAGGTTCTTTGCCAGCCTGCTATAAGTGACTTGCAGAATGCCACTCTCCAGAAATGGCCAACTCAGAAGTCCACGCCAAAACTTCATGAAGCCAGACTTTATTATTTCCAAAACTTCATGAAGCTGGACTTTATTATTTCCATCACGAAGCCTATACAGGTATATGAAACTAATAGGAATTTGTCATGCTGTCTCAGTGGTCTTGGAAAACCCATCAGCAATGCCTCCAATTTCTCCATTGGGAGCATCCACCTCAACCTTAGACGCCAGGTCACAGTGATTGACAGATCTGAGTTCAGAAGCCTCTAAGCTGAGCAAACTTCTCTGGAACCCCTCAGCGGGTCCAATACCTGATTTAAAGAACTGTTGTTTCCATCTTGAAATTCTTACATTTCTTTTCAGACAAGGCACCTTGAATTTTTATTTTGTACTGGGACAGCACAGCTTGTGTATCTTGTCCTTGTGGCTGGTTTTTTTGGGTGCAGTAGCCAGCAGCAATGAAAGTCAATCCCAGGACGTTCTGAGAACGTTGATCTCATTGGAGTGGTCAGTTTAGAATGCCAGTGACAACCACACATAGAATGAGTCTCAGAAGAAAGCCGGAGAGGGCAGAAGTAAGAGAAGGGTAAAGATAATACCTTATAAAATCTCCCAAGTCTTTGGGTATAATACACTTTATTATTTTATATTTTTCCTAAGTTGCTTTTAGATGAGTGTTTCTGTATCTCAAAGTTGAGTCTAACATAATCATGGACCAGGTTCTCTAGAGCAGATACTGGGTTAGAATCTAGGACACAGAAAGCTTAAGGATCCACATCTATTGGAGGAAAAGAGAAGAAGCAAGAGTGGTTGGAGGAGAAAGGCCAACTTCTCTCTCCTGTGGTTCTGGCAAAACTTCAGACAACCTGGCAGACAGGTTGTTTTGAAAATTGCCTCCAAGTTATCTCGAATTGAGCAGAATCCGCCATACTTTTTACACATCCACTTGCCCTGTTTCTCCGTGGAATTGTGCTAGGAAGGATGCTGCCTTATGTGAGACATCCACATCCGAGGTAGGGTCCAGAGAGGCTACCAGGAAGATGGCTTGGGAGCTATCTGCTATCGCACTTAGCAGCTGGGCAGAGATCAAAATATGAATGCACAAAAAGCAAACAGGTCACATCTATTCTGGTCAGTGGAGGCACAGGCTGAGGAAGTAAAAAAAAAAAAGTATAAAGAAAGACGCAAAAGCACCCGGAAAAAAAAATGGGAGAAAAGTGGGCCTACTACAATATTTTCAGCCTTGTAGATACAAAGTTAAAGATGGTTTTAAGAATGCAGCTTAAATTTCTTTTGGGAAAGGGTGGGTTTTTTTGTTTTGTTTTGTTTTGTTTTGTTTTGTTTTGTTTTTTGTTTTTTAACCAAGTGATCGGAACCTATGCTTCTATGTTGTGGATGGAAATTTTGCAGTGTGGATTTTCTCAGTGGAGTCAACAATGACTGCAGTTCTCTTTTCCTGGAAATGGAATCTCTGCTTTACATAATTAAAACTCTGTGTTTTGCTGGGAATCTCCTACTTGATTTGTCAAGGTTTAGAGAGAAGGAGCAAATCTGTGGTTTTGCCAGCCACTGGAGAACGAAAGGGAAATTTGTCATCTCCTACTACGCTTCTTCATGTTTATTTGTTACTATTTCATGAATGCTAAGCTATAGCAATTACGCCAAATAAAACATAAAAAGATTGCTTAAGGATGTTACCTATTCAAGAAAGGTAAAGTTGTCCATCCCAGATCTGGTCCTCTTGTCTCTGCATGTAGAGGTCTCAGAACAACTTTAGTTTTGTTCCTCAGGTAGCTTCTACCTTAGGCTTGAGGTAGCATCTCTAATTAGTCTAGAATTAGCCAAGTAGATAAGGGCACCCATCGAGCCCTCCGGAGAGCTCTAGAGAGCCATCTACTTTTGCGCCCCCCCCCCATTGTGTCATCACTGGAATTAAAACTTGCGTCACTAGGCCCAGGTTTTCATGTGGATCCTGAGTATCAAGGCAAGTTCTCTGCTGACTGAGCCATGTTATCCTCTACATCTTTATTCCAGAGATCCTACTAGTTTGGCATGTTTGTACACAGACCGAGGTACCACTGACAGATGGTTTGGGGAAACTATGCATATAGGAACGATTTAACGACGTAGACACACTGGTTGGGTGAATGTAAGGTTACATTCATAGGTCCTCATCTCCTCTTCAGAATTCAGGATGAGACTCGTTTTCATTGTTGCAGAAGGACCAGGTGTCAGGACCCCTCTCTGCTATCTAGTGTCCACAGCTGCAGTTCTCAGAGCCCTGGTGTATGGCTGTATTCCCTGACGTAACTAGAACCTGGGTATTTGCTTATTTTAAGAACTTTTTATTGGCTTTTTAAAAAATAAAGGGAACAAGTAAATAGCTTCTCAAGTGCCAAGGGTGCCAGGAAGGCTGTACCCTTCCTAGTTTTGCAAAACCCAGAGACTTTCCCCCAGTATAACTCTCCAGTCTCAAATTTGGAGACAAGCCCCGCCCCGGTGTATAATCAAAAGCTGGGTCTGTGTTTTGTGAGTCACCTTCTTGAGCCAGGGTCAGTGTTAGAGCTCCCCATTTTGCACATTTTGCACAGTAGATCATTTTTCAATTCCCAACAACTGAACTTCCCAAATTTTTATATGGTGAAACTTAACTCCAATCATATGGGTATAAAAACCACACATACTCACTAGAGCATTGTTAGATTTCAGAAAGAAAGTTTATTTCCCATTAAAAAGTGGTCCGATTGAGTAAAGAATGTGCTGTGTGCAGGCCTCTTTTGCATATTTAGATATGAAAGAGTATGCACAGCTGCCAGATAATGTAATTTTCATCCAGTCAAATATCGAGTACAATTCAATGAAGAAAATGCAAGTTTTGCAGCATGATTTACGCATGCTTATATACCCTTCATTTCTAGTCTATATGAAATGCAGACGTTTATAGTTCTATAACCAGAGGAATAAAATTTGAATGTGTAGTAAAATGAGAAATATCTTTTAAATGGGCTTCGGAACAGAACTGAGGAAGTCGTCAGGAGGCCACGGTCAAAGATGGAATTGGTTATTTTGTTAGATGGCCGCTTAGATAGAAGTCTGGCAGGCCAAGGATTGAATTCAGGCTGATGGTCATGGGAGATGGAGCGATGGATCCCTGGAAGAGATTGAGATGCTACAATACAGCAATCCAAGCCAGCCACAAAGCACACCAGAAAGCCAGCCTGAAAAATCCCTCCTGCCTGTATGATGCATCCCTATTTTTTTTTTCTTTAAAAGAACGGTTTTATGATTTGGCATAGATCACTGGTCATAGTGCTTTTTTTCTTTTCTTCAAATATCTCCCAGCTGCATTCTGTATCAAATCTACAAAAGACACAACCATTATTTCTATAAAATAGTAGAAGATTGAGGAGCCATTTGCCCATCTGCCCTGATTATTTCCAACATAACTCCTTTGAGCAGGCATTAAATAAGCCACGTGCCAGCCCCACGTGCTTTGTGGTAAAGGAAAAGCGATGGCGAGGATTCCTTGTTCTGGCAGGTAACTAGTGTGTAGGGGCCTGTAGCTCTGCGCTCACCTCCTAAAAGAATGTAGCTTTCTGGTTGAAAACCTACCTCCTGATGCATAAGGAATGACGACAAGACTGTCACTTAGTCCCTCCCACAGCACACTAGACCGTGTGATCTAAGTGGAACCTACCAGCATCATACTTAGGACATTTCCATCAACAAAGAGAAGGCTAGTTTATTCCAATAATGTCATCAGGCAGAAGTGAAGTATATATGAGCTAAGGGCAGTTGGCAGCCATATTTGCTAGCCCCATGGAGAAAAATATCTTGATCGCAGAAGCCTAGGCAAGAAGAGTGTACTCAGAGATGGGAAGAAATCAAACTTACCCAGGCTGAGCCTCAGGATCCTCTAATGCCTGGTTTGGAAGCAAAGCCCTTCTTGGTTCTGAGGACTGAAAACCTTCACCTTTTAGTTGTTTGAGCTGGAGTTTGACTACCATTTGTCATTTGTCTCTGCTCTCCCTAAAGTCCATGGGGATTTTTTTTTTTTTTTTTTTTTTAGAAATATTCTATGAGGAGATCTAAAAAGAAATGTCCACCCTAGTTCCTCTTATAGTCTAGTTTGGAGTTATAAGACCAATTGCTGCCAACAAACTGTGAGGAAAAACTGATCAAAACGCTAAACATTCAGGAGATAGCATGCCTCCCAGTGCTCACCTTTGGAGAGGTTTACAGGCAAAAAAACCCACAGTTGTAAGATGGCCAACCTGCATTAGTTTGTGCAGAATGGCATTCTTGTCAAACTGTGCTGTTGTCGTCTGACAAAAGATATCAGGAATTGCTTGTCACAGACACATATATATGTATTTGTATAAAGGCACAGTGTGGATGGATAACGTGTGTGTGTGTGTGTGTGTGTGTGTGTTTGTGTGTGTGTGTGTGTGTGTGTGTGTGTGTGTGTGTGTGTGTGTGTGTTTCATTGTCTGACATTCTTAGGACCAGAAGTACTTCAGATTTCAAAGTTCTTCCAGAGTTTAGAACATCTGAATATGTAAAAAGTGGTATGCAAGCCTAAACATTAAATTCTTTTGTGTTTTATATCTATCTTGAATGCATAGCCTGAAAGTAATTTTATAAAATTTTTAGTGTATCCATAGTTTGACTGTACCAGTCATATGACCTCAAGTATTTTCCTCTTGAATTTTCAGATTTGGGAACATTTTATATTTTAGAGTTTCAAAATTGGAATGTTAAGCCATCGAATGTGGATGTGCACACAGGCATACATGGTGCTTTCTAACTTCCCTAAATTTTAAGTTAAAACCTATGCCTGTCAATCAGTCCTTTGTAATGCTCCATCATATACCATAAAAATTAAATGTAGGAAATTTCAGAAAAGTTGTGAAATAATCAAGAATCCAGAGACAATGAGGACAGATGTACACTCCAGTCTTGTACCTAGAAAGCGTCAAAGCTTTGAGCCCCAAAGGAAGGCAGCCTTCCCTGTACACAGCCAGGGGTCAAACATTCCCTGAAACTGTTTTGCTTCATTCTTACCAACAAATCACGAGATGATATTATTCTCAGTGAAACTGAATTCCAGCAAGATTAAGCCGACTCAGATTGCTTATTAGAAAAAGTCAGCTTTGAACCCCGTCTGCCCAGCTGCACGATCCAGTCAAAATTACTTCCATTATTACTATTAATGGTAGCATAAATATTATGGAGAGTTAATACTTTCCAGATGCCCTCAACATAGCAGTCCCTGCCGAAAACCCCCTCCCTCTTTATTAGAGAGAAGGCAAAATCAAGTCCTATCTGGTCTGAGTTCTTGGGTGCAGTTCCACTCTAGGGCTTTAGAAGTGGAGCACACGCCTCCCGCCATCGCCATCTGACACCACAGTTCTCTTCTCTCTGGATTCTCCTGCTCCTTGTCTGGCAATTATTGGAGTGTTCTAGTCTTTCTCTTCAACATCTACTCTGGGATGTTGTCCTTCTTAGCTCAATCACTTTATTCTTAGGTTCGAAGCAGCTTCAAGTCACATGGTTTCTGGTTCTCAGTTTTGCATGTTCCTGGGTTATTTCTCTTTGGTTGCACAAACTTCCCAAACATTAGTCCATTTGGAACTAATTTGCCAGCCAGCAGACACCCTGCAGACTAGTGGGGAAATTCTCCATTCTGGATTCAGCCTGCCTCATCATTCTTATCTCTTTGCAACATTAGCATCCTCAAAGTATTGACAAGGGCTCTCCTTCTGGGCTGCTGGTAAAGTAAGATTAAATGTCTAAATCCACTGTAATTTGGTTATGGAGTTTTTTTTTCTTGGAACTTTTAACTTTGACTGAGTGAAGTGCCTATTACTCCAAATACCTGTACAGTTTATACCATTTCATCCAAAAGGCAAAAGACAAACTAGGTAGAGCGAGATCTCTTAAACTAAGCAGCAAGTATAGCAGTGCATGTAACTGTTTTAAAAGGGGTTGGCAGGCTCCCAGCAATGGAGGCCTAGAGTGAATGGGTAAAATAGCCCCTGCTTCATTGCCATCATTTCAAGGCAAAGACAAGCACATGGATGTAAAACTTTTCCAGGGAGAAATTGGGGGAAGAGACCAAGAATGCTTATGATTAATTCTCTGAATTTTCATGAAGGTAGAGTAATAATCGCAAACAGTTGGGACATCCGTGTAGTCAGATTTAAGTAACACCATTGTGCGATGGCACAATTAGAACTCCTTATGTCCTGCCTATCAGTTAAATCGGTATTTATGGAGTGCTCGGGCTGCTGATAATAAGTCAAAATCTGGCCCTATTCCCACCAGTGACTGAAATAATGGATAAAAAGCCCATTTAGTACATCTCTGTGAACATCATATTGTCATAGGCTCCTCCCGGGGACAGTGAATTCTATAAGCATTAATGGGTTTTATTCAACAAACATCCACTTTCTAGTCAGACAGTTTTTTTCCACTGACACCTGCCAATTCATATTCTACAAAGAAATTGCTGAGCTTATAGAGTTGTCATTTAAAAAATGAGTATGTCTCATTATCTTTATTTATATCCTTCTTCCTGTTCCAAACCATCAATCCAGAAGGCCTCTGAAGTTTTTTTGGAAGGATATTTGTGTTTCTCAGTGAAAAATCAAACACTACACTTTGCCAGTTAACAATTGGTTGATTTCCACATTAAGTTTGCATTAATTTTATGGAAATTGGAAAGCAGGCAGAAGTCCCAGCCATCTGGACCTAAGCATGGATCTAAGTGCTGGAGTGTTTCTCAAGGATTTCGATGAAGAGAAGGGCTGGGGATCCTAGCTCTGTGTGACCTGCCATCCTCCAGAGCTTCACTGTCCTTTGATTAATGCAGATTACCTCTTTAGGCTTCCTGTTTCCTCAACTGACATGTGTGATCTTAAGTAGAGTTTCTACCTAGTCTTTTGTAACCTAAGACTTTGTATGACTCTTGGTCCTTTAAAACAATCCTTCTTCTCCAAGCCTGTCAGACAAAACACTGTCCTGCCTTCAAATCCTCCACCAATGTTGCCTCTACCTTTTCACTAGATTTAGAATGTCTTCTCCTAAGTTCACATTTCATTTTGAGGTTTTGTGTCTCTTTATACTATGATAAATACAATGGTAGACAACATAGTCCTTCAGGGTTGTCAGTGTTAGAAACCCAGAACTTGTGAATACGTACATAGGAAAGGAGACTTTGTGCCTAAATTAACGACTAGGAAATTATCTTAATAGAGTATTCATGAGCAACCACTATAATCTAAAGCCACCATCACAACTGGCCTGCCAAGCTTTGTCCATGGGTGCATTAGTGGCACAAATATAGTGGGGTAGCCCCTTTCTGGTTAGATTTAAGTACCACTCCAGGACAGAACCTGTGTCTGGTTATGTCCTACAAACTGGGCCAAAATCTTTGGCTTGATATGTCCAAGGGTAGAGCTCACTTTTATTATTTTGCTAAGTGGATATAGTACCACACTGTCTTCTAAATACTTATTTTTATGTGCAAAGATCAATAAAGCTCAACTGCCCTCACAAGAAACTTATTCTTGCAGTGGATGGTGGTAGCATTGCAGAGATGCACAACTGATTGCAGCGCAGAGAATACCTGACTGTGGCGTTGTCACCATCCATGGTACTTCTGTATCACACTTTCTCCTTTCAAGTCTCAGGGATCATCATGGATGAGGAAGCAGAAAGACTGAGCACCAGGGGCTGGGGAGGAATGTTGTGAACCAGTGTCTTTGGGAAAGGTCAGGGCCATATCATATATGACCGCACAGTGGTGGTTGTTGCCTGCACAAAACCTACACAAGTAAAGCTGGAAAGGGGCAAATAGGAAAACAGCAAGAGAGGGAAGTCTGAAAACAGGCTATAGTGAAAAACCAGAGATTAAGGAGAACAATGTGAAGATGAAGAAAGAGGAGGGGTCAAGGCAACCTCTGTAGGTTGGGCAAGACAAAGAATTGGATTTCCCTACAAAATCTCCCAAAGGAGCTGGCTCGTTGGCCTCCTGAACTTCAGAAGAGTGGATTTGCGTTGTTTACAGCCACAGTGTTTGTCACATGTTATTGCTGCAGTGACCAAAAGACAGCACAGACTAGGGTATTTATCAGAACATACCATATCGTTGTTTATTTATGCGCTTCCCTCTTGATAGCCAATGAACTTTTGAGGGTAGAATTCACATCATTCTTATTTTTCTTTTCTGAGCTCTAACAATTTGCTGGCACGTGATGGGTATAAGATATAGACAAATAGATGAGCATATTGTGTTGTACAAAGGAAAAACAAGAGTTTAGTGGCCAAGTGACTTGCTAATGCTTCACAGTAATAGAAAAATCACCCAAATGCTGATGTTTCCCTGGGGTATGTATTCACCATGACAAATTTTTCACTGAGGATGCAAAACCAAAATGATTTAAATGTTATTCCTGCTGTTTTATATGTAACCACAACACATAAATCTAAACTCCTAAGTAGAGGCTGTGTTTATTTATTTATTTTAAGTATGTTACTTGTGATTCCATAAGGAAAGAAAAATTTAAGCATTGGCAGTCTATGTTATATTATACAGTTTTCCTTGGAGGCCATTCAATGATTCGATGTTAATGCAAAGTAGTCCAGATTTTTCAAAGTAAAAATATTGTGTGTAGTTCATCTGTTTGTTTTAAATGGTCTCTCTAAACAAAACCTATGCTTTGCTGAGTTATCATGTCAGAGGGCATGAATGTGCCAATTTATACATCACAAGAATGGGAAGGGGGCAGGGAGGGACAGACAAGACAGCTGCTTTGTCCCTTCAGAGGGAAGGTATAGCCGAAAGTCCACACTTCCTCACTGAGGATCCTTGTAGGCCCTGGGAAGGAGCAAGAACATGCTTTTGAGCTAACATCCTTGGGGAAAATGCAAACATAACTGTGACTGCCATTTAAGCCACAGATGGCCATGGGTCTGTCTCTGTGGGGCCAGCTGTTAACTGTCCTCTCTCTCTCTCTCTTTCTCTCTCTCTCTCTCTCTCTCTCTCTCTCTCTCT
>NW_022196896.1:87521657-87528163 GCF_008632895.1 Mastomys coucha
GAACTCAGAAATCCACCTGTCTCTGCCTCCCAAGTGCTGGGATTAAAGGCGTGTGCCACCACTGCCTGCATGATATCACTCTGTAACAAGAGTGTTTGAAACACCTGCCTGTGAGCTGCAAGTTTCACTGAAAGAGAAAGGCCCACAGTTGCCCTCCAGGGATGCATGCATATTCAGAACCTCTGTCTCATGTGACTCTAGGAAGATCTCAGTATTTTAAGCTTTAAAATTACACTTTTTATCAGAAAGAAAATCCATATTTAAATCTCATTTATATTTGATGATACAAAAATCTTAAGGAACAATCCATCTGCAGTAGTGAAGGGCAAAATGGAAGACAAACGAAAGACATGTTTCCACAACTGTTCTTTCAGTGCCACAAAGGACATCAGACATGGCCCACACCAGGGGACAGTGAGAAGCAGCAGACACAAGTAATAATTTTAGCAAATGTAATTGTTCAGGCACGTCTACTATCCGTGTCTCTGGCTCATTCAGGCCTCGGCTCACAGATTACGCCTGTCTCTTCTGGACAAGCACTCTCACACAACGCCTCTACTGGCACGGTCCTACAACACTAATGTTTTTCACAGTCCTTATTTCAATATGATTTGTTTCCCCACATTTGTTTGCTTGCTTGTATGCTGTCTTCCCGCCCCCATCAGGAAGGAAGTTACCTCAGAGTAGAAGGGCTTATCTGCTTCCCCAGACATATCCCAAGTGTCCAGCGTAGAACTCAGTGGGGCTTTCCCTGGCATTTGGGCCTGGATTCACGAAATGAAAAACTTCAGTCTTTTGTCTATAATTAATATAACATAGAAATAAACACACAAAACAAAATCGGCAAGGGGTAAACCTTGTAAACAATAGAATTTATGACAAATAAAAATAGCTGAAGGAGCCGTCTCTTCAGTAACAATGAAAATTCAAAAGTGAGTTTCAGATAAAATAGACTTGCTTGAAGTAACTGACAAGGACTAGACTAAGAGTGGCTATGGGATAATTTTTCCTTAACTAGAAAGTTACAGACCAGTGAAATATTTTTAAACAAAAATTTTATGTGTAAAATTTGACCCTGGACAATTATACTCAGGAGAATGAGAGTCATAGGAGGAAACTCATAATAGCAGAAGAGATAATAGGCAGCATTTGATATGTTTGTGGAAGAAACCTGATGGGTAAATTGAATCTTCATCATAAAATTCATGAGAAAGGATTGATTCTGAAAACAATTTTGGTTAAATGAAAATGGAAAAGAAGTGGAAATTGTTTAAGTGCTTTATATAGAAAAATTGATCAAATAATAAAATTGGCTCTAAATAATTTGATTCAAAAATACTTTCTTGGCCACAGTGATATAATTATGATTAAAATAATTGTGTTTATAAATGAAGATTTTATATATTTTCTGTGGCCAAAGTGGTATGTCTGATAACAATTCTTACAATCCAGCCACATGGACAGCTATAGAGCAAGACACACAATAAAGCGCTCACTTGGGGACCGTAAGCGATTATGTAACGTGCTGAAAATAAAAAAATACCATTCCACATGCATCATGAAGCATGGCATCCTATGAAGCAGGATGCTACTGTCCAGTTTCCAACCCTGGGCAACTCATCTCCTCCTCTTGGCCTTCTATGTGTTCAAAAAGGGTTTTATTTACAGATTTAGACTAAATTCTACCACACATACCTGGAAAAGAAAAAAACAATATGAGTAACTGAGGATGGTAGCCAAAGTGTTGAGTCATGGGAGCTCATGGGCTAACCTCTGAGATACTGATATTTAAGGGCTAAGAAGGAGATAACCCTCTTGGAAAAGAGACAAAGAAATAACAGTCTAGGATAGTGCAATGCGAGAGACCTTGAAGACCTGAGCATATTTGAAAGGAACAAGAAAATGCCATTGGGAAATAATGTCAAGAGCAAAAAGAAAACTCTTGGGTCTGGCTAGAAGGCCTTTTTTGAAATGGACACAAGGACCATAGGACACACGGGGGGAGAGGGTCACCGACAAGAGAATATTGGGAAGTTGAAAAGCAAGTCTCTTGGTCAATTTTTTTCCTAGTTTCTCGGTAACTAATATTGCTCTTAAGCACCCACAGGCAGTAGAGAGGACTTATTGTCTATCCAGTCCTTCAGTGGGGCACAAATGTGACATCAGGGTGACCATAGCCTGCAACTACATTTTTGATGTGATTCTATTCTTTATCCTACCTCTGCTCCTCTTTATGTATTGTCTTCTGTTCTAGCTTTTCACTTAGATTTTTCTTATGATTTCACCCAATAGCTTTGCACCTCTGGGAAATGTCTAGAAGTAAATATCTACACCAGTTCAGGGGAATAAGGGGCCAAGCCTTAAAGCCAAGGAAAAGGTGAATGGGAGGGCTTGGGGGACTACAGTCTCAGTATCCTTAGAAAATAAATCAATAGCATCTACCGCTAGAAAAGATGTCTGTTCAGGACTTTAGGAAATACATTCAGTGTGTGTGTGTGTGTGTGTGTGTGTGTGTGTGTGTGTGTGTGTGTGTGTGTGATTATAACAAATGACTACAAGCTAAAAGTCTTTTTAAAGACCCATACTTTTAATCTCCCATTTTAATTGGATATTTTATTTATTTACATTTCAAATGTTAGCTCCTTTCCCAGTTTCCCCTCTGCAACCCCCCTACCCCATACCCCTCCCCCTGCTTCTATAAGAGTGCTCTCCCACTCACCCACCTACTTCTACCTTCCTGCCCTAGCATTCCTGAATGCTACACTGAAGCATCAATCCTTCACAGGCCCAAGGGCCTCCACTCCCATCGATGCTGGCATTGATAAGGCTCCTTCAGCTCCTTCAGTCCTTCTCCTAACTCTTCCTTTGGGGTCTCTGTGCCCAGTCCGATGGTTGGCTGTGAGCATCCACATCTGTATTGGTCAGAATCTGGCAGAGCCTCTCAGGAGACAGTTGTCTCAAGTTCCTGTCAGCAAGCACTTCCTAACATCAGCAATAGTGTCTGGGTTTGGTGTCTGCATGTGGGATGGATCCTCAGGTGGGGCAGTCTCTGGATGGCCTTTCCTTCAGTCTCTGCTCCACTCTTTGTTCCTGTATTTCCTTTAGACAGGAGCAATTCTGGGTTAAAATTTTGGAGATGGGTGGGTGGCCCCACCCCTCAACCTGGGGGTCATGCCTAACTTCTGGATATGGTCTCGACAACTTCTCCCTCCCCTTTGTGAGGTGTTTCAGCTAATGTCATTTCCTTGGGGTCCTGGGAAGCTCTTGCTTTCCTGGCATCTGGGATTTTCTGGTTGCTACCCCTAGCTCCCCATCCCCCATTGCTACACACCTCTGCTCAATTTCCTGACCCTCAGTACATCTCCTCCATCTCCTCCTATATTCTTCCCTTCTTTTTCCCCTCCCCCTCTTCTCTTACTCCTAAGTCCCTCCTACCCTGTATTTCCCTCTGTTATTTTGTTCCCCCTTCTAAGTAGGACTGAAGCATCCACTTTTTGGTCTTCCTTCCTCTTGAACTTCATGTAGTCCATGAGTTTTATCCTTGGTATTCCACACTCTTTGCCTCATATCCACTTATCAGTGAGTACGTATCATGTGTGTTAATCTCATATTTTTAAACAACAGAGATTCAATGCCATGTGTTTTTCAAGGAATTTTTACTCCCAAATCCTAAGGAGAGGACCTTTCCTTAATTCTTCCATGTCATAGTCATAGTGCAGTGGACACTTCTTGCTTCTGTCCTCCATGGTCTATACTCTGCCTTTGTCTTCACACTCTCTCCTGTATGACTCTCAAATTTCCCCTTCTCTCACTTATTTGGAGTGCATCCAGAAAATCCAGCTGATTGTACAGAGAAGATTCTATAGATTAGAGTAGGAGCATATATCTTGTTCTTGTACTTATATTCAGTTACATATAAAAGGTAAAGAAAAAGGCATAGATCTGATGTAGAAAGGCAGCCTTGGAGCATGAGACAGAAGGATAAATAGGATCACTGAAAAGAGACAAAGGTCAGGTTGGAAGTGTTTCCTAGACTCAAACTGCATGGTTCTCCAAAAGATTTTAGTAGCCTGGATGCAAGACAGAAGCAGCTAGACAGTGGGAATGACTCAGCAGAAGTTGCTTGTAGGTGGACTTGATAGACAGTGGGAATGACTCAGCAGAGGTTGCTTGTAGGTGGACTTGATAGACAGTGGGAATGACTCAGCAGAGGTTGCTTGTAGGTGAACTTGATAGACAGTGGGAATGACTCAGCAGAGGTTGCTTGTAGGTGGACTTGACAGAGGGTTCTGGAGATGAATGATTCGCCCCTTTCCATTTGCAGCTATGGAGCTTAAGAAGTGTGTGTGTGTGTGTGTGTGTGTGTGTGTGTGTGTGTGTGTGTGTGCGTGTGTGATAATACATGGTAAGTATCTTCTAAATTGTAAATCATGTAATGAAAATGAGTTTGTATTCATTCCCATAAGATCTCCTTATATATTAGTCACATATTCCAGCTGTATGTTTACTATCCAACTCTATATTTCTTCCTATGATTTCCTAAGTGCCTCATAAATAAGGCAAAATTTCCAGTCCAGTAAATACATTTTTCTTCTTCTTCTTCTTCTTCTTCTTCTTCTTCTTCTTCTTCTTCTTCTTCTTCTTCTTCTTCTTCTTCTTCTTCTTTTTCTTCTTCTTCTTCTTCTTCTTCTTCTTTTCTTCTTTAAATAACAGATGCCTGCAGTAACCATAGGTGTAGAATAAAATGCTTACTGATAAACACTGCAAACTTCCCTTGGCTTCAGAATACCCTGGTGGCAGAAGATATATAATGGGAGGAAAACCAAAACCAAAACAAAAGGAAAAACACTGTAGTGACCTGGGACAGCTCAAAAGTCAAGTCTCTAGGTCATATTCCCAAGGCACCATTCACCAGCTGTCTTTCCCCAGAGGGGTGGCTGCAGAAGTAAGAGAGCAAAGGTTACTCAAGTCACTAGATCTGTGGTTTTTAACATTCACAAACTCCCTGCCTTTTTAAATTTTCCTTTTGAAAGTGACAGAATTCTCTCATTAAACAAAAATGTATCTTAAAGAGATCAATGTGAAGCCGTCATGGTTGAGGTATGGGAGGGGCGTGCCCGCAGCCACCTCTCCAGCCCCCACTGCTTTTCTCTCCTTTGTTGGTTCCTGGCCACCTCTACATCAAGTGAGAAGTAACTGCTCTGGGTAAGCTTGGCTATGGCTTGGGAACACTGAGAACAGGGGTAGCCTTGGGGAAGTTTGATGTCTTCTGCCTGGGGAATCTGACTCAGACAAGGCTCCATAAATTAACTTTACTACTGAAATAAAAGAATCACTAAATATTTACATTATGAATGACTTTAAATAATATCTAGGCCAAGACTATTCTTTTGGGGGAATTCTGGGAATATTCTGCAGTTACAAACGGAAGTACGATTATTCCTTCCAACAGGAACATGTAAGTTCTCTCTACTCTCTCTGAACCGTGGCAAGAACAACATTTAAAAATGTATCTGATGTAGAAGTTTCCAGAATAAATTGTTCTGTTTTCATGAGTGTTGACATCTTACCATTTTTGAGAATGCTCACAGGCCCAATTAAGGCCTCGGAAGAAAGGGTAAGTGTCAGGCTGGTCTCTGTGTTATACTAATGGCCTCATCTTGATCAAGCTACTTTGTAAAGAACATCTGCCTCCTGCCCCCTCCCTACCCCTTCAAGATTTTTCCTTCCTTTGCCAAATGTCTTTGCTCTTAGCCAAAGATATGTTCTCCCTGCCCCTTAAGCCTATTTATTTCTTAACCACATGACATGCTCAAGATAGCACAACCCCATAAGATCAGTTTTCCTTCACTACAATTGACAATTTCCCCTGCTTGAATAAGCTTGCACACATTAAAAGTTTTAAATAGTGGATTGAGGATTGCAAGTAGCTGTTAGTAGAGCAGGCTTCTAGAATGCAGCAAGTACAAGGGTCTATATTCGGCTGAAGTAGAAACGGTTCTCTACCTTGAAATTGCAGGCACAGATTCAGTGCAATTAGATGCAAGTGCTATTATTTGAAAGGGGGAATTCATGAAGTCTCTACTTAAAAATCAACAAGTACTTCGTTCCTCTATGTTTATACCAGGCAGGCAACTATGTGTGTGTGTGTGTGTGTGTGTGTGTGTGTGTGTGTGTGTGTGTGAGAGAGAGAGAGAGAGAGAGAGAGAGAGAGAGAGAGAGAGAGAGAGAGAGAGAGAGAAATGAAGTTATTTAAGAAATGTCTATTCTTAAGGAAATGGTCACATGATTGGAAGGATTGGTCAGTAAATTATAGTGCAATACAAAGAGGTAACTTAAGATGGATTTTCCCTTCAATTTTAATTTTAATGTTACTTTTGTTATATAAATGTTCAAACATAGACAAAAACTAGAGAGAATAGTAACATGAAGTCTTTATAAACATCATCTAATTTTAAAACATTAATATTTTGTCACACATTCAAAATCCAAGTCTGTTTTTCTGT
>NW_022196896.1:87528173-87534397 GCF_008632895.1 Mastomys coucha
TTTTTTCTTCAAAATTTAGTGTGAGCTTTTGAAGGGAGGTTGTTTAGTTTTCGAGATTGGAATTACAATAACAGTAATTCCTCCCGTCCCTTTCCTCCCTTCAAACTCTCTTACATACTCCTTTCCAGTCTCCTTTAAATTGATCTTTTTCATCAATTTGTTATTGCATTCATATATGTTTTTAAATATACATATATTCTCAAATATAACCTACCGGGTCATATAATGTTACTTGTATGCATGTTTTCAGGACTGAACATTTGGCTCTGAATATCTAATTGGTGTGCTTTTCCTTGGGGAGGCAACCTCTCCTGCTTGTAGTTCTGCTCAGTAGCTGGAAGGTCTCTGTGTAGAGCTGAGGCCTCAAGAACTAGTCTCTATGCAGTAGGATATGTTTGCTGGTATCCTCTTTGTTCAGCTCATATTTGGGTGGCCATTTTGGTGAGGCTTTATGAGTATAGCTTCTGGTGTTACTAGGAGACACAATGTCACAGCTGGCTCTCTCCTCTGGCTCTTGCATTCTTTATACCCCTTCTTCTGCAATGTTCTCCAAGCATTATATTTGTGAGTGTTACATAGATGTATCAGAGACCAGAGGCTCTAAGCTAGAATTGACCTGAATGCTCCCTCCATGAACACTAGCCTTCATGGTACCAGAAGGCACCATGCAAGCTTCCACAGAAAAGAGACAACCAACAGTTCCACCCAGCTTTGATGCCATTGAATCATATCAGTGGTTCATGACACAATAGTTCTAAAGATACAATAGTGGCATAATAGCCCTACAGATGTAGTAGTGGCACAAATATCTTGGTAGTAATCAACAGCTCTCTTATTGGACTTAAGACCCTGTCTACAATAACAATACCATGATTGGTAACGGAAACTTCACTAACTAATCAGTGTTAGTGAAATCATGAAGTAGAATCTACAGCACTAATTTACTAAACAAGCATAACATCTAACAACAATCTATAAACATTTGTCCTTATCCCGACAAATAAGTGTAGTCCTTATCCTTCTTCAAGGTAACTTCTCTTTTAAACATCGGCCATTACAGAAAAACAGAACCAGTCAAAATTCAGATTGTTGTGGAGCCCAGTCCCATCTACAATGAACCCATCTACAAAGCACTCACACACCTAAGATATATTATGAAAACTGAGACTTGAACATGTACGTGGAGCAGAGTGGCCATCAATGAGAAAGGAAAGAGGAGAAGACAGCAGGGCAGCAAGGCAGACGATAATCCAGATGTCACTGTCATGAGTTCAAGCCTGTGCTTAGAATATGAAGTTCATTAAATCAAGGTGAGGGTGGCAATGAAAACATCAGAGGGTAGGTATGGATTCTGACAATCAAAAAGAAATGGAAGACTTGGATCTTCACTCATCCTAAGAATAAATCTTGCATTATCTTCACATACTGACTTGTTTAGAAATGGAAGAGATCCTCAAAAAAACAACAACAACAAAAAAAAGATGCAAAGAGGAGGGGACAAAGGGTTGGGAGAGGAGGGGACAAAGGGTTGGGAGAGGAGGGGACAAAGGGTTGGGAGAGGAGGGGACAAAGGATTGGGAGAGGAGGGGACAAAGGGTTGGGAGAGGAGGGGACGAAGAGTTGGGAGAGGAGCTGAGGATCAAAGGAAGAGAGCTCCAAGAGAAAACACAAGACCACTTTCTGCAAAGATGAGGATGGAAAGCACAGATATTATTGGAGGTGGCAATTAGCAGGCCACTGAGAACGAGGAGTTAATGGAGTAGTTTCAAAGTGTGGTGGTGGAAGGTACTCCTTACCATACTGCTTCTACTCATTCTCTCCACTGTTTCCATAGTTTGAACCTCTAGTGTTCCCAACTTGACATTTTTGCTTGTCTCTATGCATCATTACAGTTCCATCTGCTAAGGACTTTCTTATGTCCTTAGACATTTCTGACCAAAAAAATCTCAAAGAAAAATTCAGTAGCTATATAGATGTTCAACTTGGCTTGACACAAGAATCTCAACTTGCTGGTCAATCCATGGATTAGTTAATGACTTGGAGTCAGTACATCTTCTGAGCCGATCAGTAACTCAAGTCATGGTGCTTATCACCTATGTAAGATTGTCTCTTTAGCAGAAGTTGGGATGAGGTCAGCTCTAAAACAGACATACATAATGCAGTATGTCTACGGGACAACCCTGTGCTGTCAAAGTGTAAGGATCCAAAGTCCAAAGGGCTCCCAGAATTTTAAACAGTGCCTACCACAGGAGAAGAGATCTTTTATCCCACTATTGAATTAGATGACGGGTCAGCATTAATAGCCTTGCATTTGCATATCCCTTTACACTTTTCAAAGTGCCTTTGCAAAATGTTAGTCTCAAGACAGAAAGGTATATATAAACATACACTACAGTTGAAAAACCTTATAAGCAGTGTTTTATGCAAATCAACAAATGAAATTAATTATATGATAACTCTCTCTAAACAGTATCCTTCAATAGAAGTAGTAGTCTTTGGTGCTTAACAAGCCAATAATACACATCAAACTTCTGGTTCTGTATTTAAATGATTCTTCTGGCACTTTAGCAATGGATCTATGACTATTATTACTTTAGAGAGCAAAGAATTCGCCACCCAAGTGGCATCATTACTACCAATATTGATATTAAGCTATAAGAATTGATGCCCCTTCCTCTGGATTTGGCACTCTAGAAGTGGTACTGAAGCTGAGAAACCTCAGCCCCATGCATAACACACAAATAAAATTTCAAGCATGGCTTGCTTGTTGGAGTCCAGAGCAGCAATGAGGAAATTGAAGTATGGTGAACTAGTTGAGATTCATGGGCTGGTTGGAAAGACATACATATCTTTCCACTCTCAGTGTAGGGCTGTTAAGCATGCTCCATCACTTCATATGTAATGTGATGTTAGAAGACAGATCAAGCAGAATGGAAGGAAGGAGACATTGTAACTTATGATTTGCCTCCCCCTTCATTTTGTTAAATCTTCTTGTTCTCTATCCAATTATTGACAATAGAAACATTTTCTGATTTCTCCTGGTGGTGGTTTGAATGAAAATGCCTCCCATAGACTCATATATTTGAATGATTAGTCCCCAGGCGGTGAAATTATTTAGGAAGGATTAGGAGGTATGGCTTTGCTGGAGTAAGTGTGTCACTGGGAGCAAGTTTTGTGCTTTCCAAAGTCTATACCATTTCCAGTTAGTTCTCTCTATCTCTTTCTCTGTCTCTGTCTCTCTGTCTCTCTCTGTCTCTGTCTCTCTCTGTCTCTCTGTCTCTGTCTGTGTCTTGTGTTTATAGATGTGATATGTGATGTGAGCTCTCAGCTACTGCTTCAGCACCATGCCTGTCTATCTACGACTATGTTCCCCATCATGGTGGTTATGGACTCACCTCTGGAATCTTAAGATTCCAATTAAATGTTTTCTTTTCTTTTTTTTTTTTTTTTTTTTTTTTTTTTTTTTTTTTTTTTTGTAAGTCGCCCTGGTCATGGTGTCTCTTCACAACAATAGAAAAGTAACTAAGACATTCCTCCTAAACTTGACCTGTCTAGCCCAAATCCAATGAATGCCAAGTTTTGAATATATGTCATGAATATATCATGAATACAGTACATCTTTCATATTGTCACTGCCACCTCCTCTATCTGAGCCATCATCCTCTATGACACTGGTTCTCAACCTGTGGGTCATGACCCTTTTGGTGGTCACATACCAGATATTCTGCATATTAGGTATCTACATTACAATTCATAACAATGGCAAAATTACAGGTATGACGTAGCAGCAAAATAATTTTATGTTTAGGGGTCACCACAACACAAGGAACTGTATTAAAGGTACACAACATTAGGAAGTTTAAGAACCATTGCCCTATGACTTCAACTACTTACAAAAGCTTCACATTTGGCCTCTATGATTCAATGGGAGCCTATCTCCAGGGCATTATTAACAGATTGGTCAGAGTAATCATTTGAAATAAAAATCATACCTCATCTTATGACCTATACCAAGTTCTTCACTGGCTCCAAATTTTATTTAGGATAAAATCTAACACCATATCCAGCTGAACATGACTGTGGAAACTCTTTTCTCTGTTGGCAGCCTCAGTCTGCCTGACAATTCCTGAGAGATATTTGCCTTGATACCAGCATATTACCTCTTCCATCTGCCTGGAATGTACTTACCAGCTCCCTGCCTGTCTAGTTCCTTCTCAACCTCCAAATCTCACCCTCATGGGATACTATCCAAGAGAAGACCACCCAATTATGTACCCAGTCTCTTTCTCCAATTTTCTCAGCTATGTTATCACTTCCTTTTTTAAGATACAAAAAAAAACCCTGTGTTTTAAAATGTGTGTCACTATTTACTGTTTTCTTTTATTACAATATAACCCCAGTGAGAGAGAAAGTGAGAATCTCATTTGTATTATTTATCACTATAGCCTGAGGGCCAAGCTCAGAACCTGGCGCAGAGCTCGTCTTGTCAGTTCTGCTGCCAGCATATCTCTTAAACACATACTCTCTTTGCTGTTTCACTATTACTCGCTGAGCCTAAGCTGTTGCTATCTCTTCTTAAGACTAATGTAAAAGCCTTCCAGTTGGCTTCTACAGCCATTGAACCCAGCCCAGCACTCAATAAGCTTTCATCAATGGAACAAAGAGGCATATCATTGTGGGACTAATCAGAGTAACCAAAGGATAGATATCCAGTATGTAAGCAAGCTAAGCCAGACAAAATCCCAGCATGGGGGTAGGTTGCATGAAATTTTAACGTTAGCTTAGAGGCTCTTACCATTTGATAGCTGATGGGGAGAGGAAGTTAGTTTTCTTGAGTGATATGACCCCTGGTAGGGTCACCACACTCCAGGTCAGGCCCCATTCCCAAGAGTAGTTGGCCAGCACAAATTTGACTCAATGGCTGGGACGGGAGGAGGGAAGAAAACCCAAAGTTGCTAGGTAGTTGAGGATGATGAAGGTAGGTTCAAGAAGTTACAGGGAGATATAATCAAAATACATTGCATGGAATCCTCAAAGAATTAATAAAGTGATTAAGAAAAGAAAACCTAAAGAAAACAAAACAAAAAACCCATCAACATCAAAACAATAACAACAACAACAACAACAACAATAACAATAACAAGATAGTAATCCAGACCTTGCAGGAAATTCACCTTGCTTTTTCAAAGTGCTAAAAGAACATCCAACCATTCTCAGCAATACTGACTACTCATAGGGTGGAATGTGAAGTTTCTTATCCAGACTCACGGACAAAACAGGTGACATGGAGCCTGGAAAGCAGACAGCATTCAGTTTTTCCATCCTTGAGCTACTATCTTAGTCTTATCCATAGAGCTGCTGGACTCCAAATGAGGAGGCATAAAAAAAAAAAGTGTCTTAACCGTGAACATGCTTAAATGGTTTCAATTTCCATAGCCTCCAAGATTCTAGTGCTGTTTCTGACTGCCTCAGAATAAAACAGTCTGGAGACTTTCCCTTAATATCAGTGTCTGCTATGAAGTTAGGCATACTGTAGAGTCCAAACAGAAAATTAGAGCATTGCCAGAGACACCTCAACTACTCCTTTGAACTAAGAATGAGATGATGGGGGTTGGAGAGATGGCTCAGTGGTTAAGAGCACTAACCGCTCTTCCAGAGGTCCTGAGTTCAATTCCCAGCAACCACTTGGTGACTTACAACATGGGATCCGATGCCCTTTTCTGGTGTGTCTGAAGACAGCTACCTACAGTGTACTCGTATAAATAAAATAAATTTTAAAAAATTAAAACACTTTTTAAAAAGTTCAGTCTCGTTTTAAAAAGAGAGAGAGAGAATAGAGTTAGGAGAGCTCCTCCTCCCATGTGTCGTGGTCATCAGACCCTGAGATGGTGTCTTAGCTGAGGAGTGGGAGAGAGGAACAGAGTGCATGTGTTCATCTGTGACAGGATGCCACTTTAATTATGCCAGGCCTAATCTACAGTCTTCACATGAATCCCGCTGATTGCAAGGCACCCTGGGCATTACCCATCACATGCTCTCACTCTAGGTGAAAATGCATGTGCATATGGACCATAGCAGCTGGTTGTGCCGGGGGTTGTGGGTGCTTGAAGCCTGATGCATCTAAGGCAAGAGGCGCCTGCTTCTTGACTCGTGTGAAGTGACTTGGAGGAAAAAAATCATCCTGAGGTGACAGAAGTAATTATAAAAGTTTGTCTGGAACGGAC
>NW_022196896.1:87534407-87561753 GCF_008632895.1 Mastomys coucha
AAGCATTCTACTGGCATGAACCAAATAAGACTGTTCTCCTCTGAGTTGGCACCAGGCGAGTGCCCGAGGTTAGAAATCAACAGATATGGCAGTAGATGTTAGCTTATTCCAATAGCACAGTGCCTCCACTCTGTGCCTCACCACCTCCCAAGTTAATTCAACACAGTTTGTGACACAGCCTTGGGCAGAGGGAATAATCCAGAAGTCACCAGCGAATTTCATTGTGGATCTCCCCTCACCCCCACTCAAATCTGTAGGCTGGTGTTGTCCTGAAATCCATCCCAGTACCGAAACCTCAGAGCTTAATCCACTAAGTCAGTCTGGCTTTGAGCCCCAGAGAAAATGGGATTTCTATAAAATGTTCACTTTAGAGAGAGATTTGCTCCCTCTGAGGCTCCTTTTGTGCGTCACACGCCATTAACTCACAAAACCCTGCCTCTGGATGGAGGCGGAGACTCCAGCTGGTTATGCATACAGGGCAAACTCCCACACTTGCTATGTCTCTTAATGAGGTTCCATTGGATTCATTGGAGCAGTGGGTCTGTCTTGGTCTTGAATCAACACCACAGAACACACCAGTGCACTAACTCCCTTGACTCCTCTGAGCATCATAACTTGACACACTGACAAAAATGTGGAGACCGCATTATAGCTCTGACTCCCTGCTATTTCTCCATGTCAGGGAAGAGGGTTTTGTCCAAAGCCCTATATATAAATGTACACACCAAACTAGAAGCATTGCTTTTATCTCTAGAAATTTAACCACGTGCACAACCCCCCAAAGAACTTCAGAAACACTGACTTGTTGCTAGTCTTTCTTTCCTGACTTGGGGAAATGTAACTGTGACAGTTATTTTCATTCACAACCAACTTCATTCATTTCCCAATGTTCTACATATTCCCTGCCCAGTGCACTGACCATCTGACCATCCTGTAGACGACTATACCCCGGGTCATCTTGCCAATGGAGTCTGCTGGGGAAAGTCCAGACAGATGCTCAGCTTTAAGAGCAGAGAGGTCATGTACTCTTTTCTTCTCTTCGTCTGAGCTACATATATATATATATTATATATATATATATATATATAATATATATATGTGTGTGTATGTGTGTATATGTATATATATACATACATGTATGTATGTACATATACATATATATATACATATACACACATACACACACATATATATATTTCATGGAACAACTGTGCCCTTCTATGTCTAAGAGCACAGATGGGGTAAATCTCTCCTCCCTGGTTCTTTTACTTGGTCTGTATTCCACTGTGCCTTTCTTTGTTCCTGTATCCCTAGGCATGCCTCGTTTTGACCAAGTGGGCAACTCGCTATCCTTAAGTGTCCCTTAGTTCTTTCTTTGCACATATAAGTAGTTCTTCCACTGACAGGTCTTAACCTAAGCCATATGCATGCTTTGCTTTCTGCCATTGCAAGGAGGACCACCTGTGGATGCCAAGAAGCCCATCTTTGCCTTAGGAAGTCTAGTTTTGATGCTTAGGAAAAAAATCTGTCTCCTATCACTTTTCCTTCTGGTGTAGCTTATCCTTTACTTTGGCTCTAATAAACTGGTTCTATATTTTCATGATCATGTTGTGGCTCCATTAAGTAACATAAGAACCTAACCAAGTATTTATCTTATGGTCTTAAGCATGGACCACCTGAACAGGATCCCAGCATCTAGAACTTGAGCCCTGCCTTTTTTTTTTTTTTTAAAAAATAATTTCCCTTGACCAAAACCTTATCTTCAAAAACTGCCTAATAGTCTGCTGCTGGCTAGAAACTCTCCAATTTGTTCATCTAGTGAGTTGTATAAATAGTACACACTTTTTGTTCCTGCTATGTTCCATTAATATTGATTGTGCATCATAGAAAATAGTAATTTTCTAGGCCAACCAGGACAATCCTGTTTTGATTTTATCATATCTTTTTGTTGTTGGTGGTGGTTGTTTCGATGGATTTTGTAGCCTTTAACCCACTTCCTAGCATCAGGAATTTCTCCATGTATGTCATCTTATTACTGTGCAGCATGGCAACTGTTCCCCATGATACCTACTTTTTTTGTTTTTTGTTTTCCAGAGACCACATCATACCTGCTGTTTGGCCAGTCAATAGTAAATCACTACAATTTAATTGATCCATGGCCACTGACTTTATTGAAGTATGCTACGTGATAAACAAGCAGTGATGGTCCATACTTTTGAGGGTCAACTAATCCATCATTGAGTCATCCCAGGAGCAGCTCCTATCTAGTCAACAAGACTCACTATCTCCCAAAACACACTGTTAAGTTTTATGCCAACCAACTACTGCCTTTGTAACTGGCTTGACTGATAAGCATCAATGACTAACCCTAATTTCTACCTATTATCAGCAGAAGGCTTTGTTCGGACAACCCATGACTAGTCAGTATACTCCTTCTTCCTCTAGAAATGGAGTAGAGCTTTTTGTTTCAATTATTGAGTCCTGATATCTTCCCTTGAGTATATAAAATAAAACCTTTTAAGCAATCTAAGAATAGAAGTAATAAGAATAATCTTTAGAGCCATTACAAGTCTCCTATTTAGTAGTGACACAGCAGAAGCATCTCTGTGGAAGGTGGAATCAAGGTGACCTGCCATCACTGCTGCTGTTTCACAGGGTGAAGGATCACATCAGCAAAACAAGACAGAGAAATAATGCCTAAATATTGGAATTCTCACACTGTTTTCCAAGAAACCATTGCCTAGAAAGGTCAAAAGAGTCAACTTCCAAACCCTTACAACCAAAACAACTTTTAGTAAGGTGGTTGGATCTAAGCTGACCAAAATACAGGATCAGTTGTCAACATCAACCTTTATCAACTGCTTACCACCACAGCCACATTTCTCTGTGTGTTCTAGATTGTACCTCATTAATATTCACAATATCCTGATGTATTTAGAAGGTGAGCCCACAGAGATGAAACAGCCAAGTATGTTGCTGAAAACATCTGGTCCAAACACGATAAGGCTGAGTTTTGAGCAGTAGTAGCAAGCCAGTTGTGCTGGTTAGATTTCTGTCAGCTGGATACAAGCTAGAGTCAAATGGAAAAAGGAACATAGGCTCCATTTGTTTGTTTATTGAGAAGCCTTTGGAGGGATTTTTTTGCTTGATAACTGATAGAGGATGGTCTAGCCCACTGGTGCCATCACAGGGAGGTTGTCTTGAGTGCTATAAGAAAGCAAGCTTGTTCCATGGGGAACAAGCCAGTAGGCAGCACCCATCCATGGCCTCTGCATCAGTTCTTGCCTTCAGGCTCCTGCCTTGACTTTCTGCCCTAACGTTTCTTCATGTTGGACTGAAAGCTGTAAGCTGAAATAAACCCTTTTCTTCTCAGAGTGTTTTTGGTCATGGTTATTATCACAACAGAACAGTAAACCCGACCTCAAACAGGAGCCAACATGCTTAGTAGTCATTGCTCTAGTGACCTCCAAAAGCTCTCTATCCAATACCCCATGAGTCACATGACTGATGATTCACTCCCATAGACATATTTTTATTTTCCAATTATATACACATCATAAAATAAAAGAAAGATTTAAAGGATGTGATAAAGATGTACTAGACAACATTTTCAATATATTGATGAATTTGTAATTGGATGAATAAGTTTCATTTTCTGAAGCCAACCCAAACCCTGGAGTTTAACAAACATTCATTCCTAAGTTCGCTTACCTTCCATGACTGACATGGAGGAAGCAATAGCTGACTATCAAATGACCCCGACCGTTGGCAGGTTTCTGTGCTACCCTCAAGGTTACCTTCTTCCTGTCCCCAATGTGAAGGTGACTAGACAAAAACCCAACACTGTCAGGCTGGGTCTTGTGTGAGAAACGAGTCTCTGGTGAGGAATTCCATCACAAGCATGTGTGCCCTTGTATGCGCTCCATATTTGCTGCCTGATGATTTTTTCTTCTGAAAACTGGAACCCAACATAAGCCCTTGAGGGAAGGCTGCCTGTCTGGGAGATGGCCACAGAGGCAGGGGATAGGAATGGAAGATAGAGAAGCAAACATGATAGTAACAGGAATGACAATCAACAATCAGCTACGATTTGTCATCACAACCTGGCTACTTTGAAGAAAAATCGAGGAGGGAGCTGCTCTCCTCCACACAGTAATCAGACTTTCAGAACCGAAATGCAGACACTAGATGAAGATACCCTTTGTCTGTGCTGATGATCACTGCGATGTGCAAATTGACAGTTAAAGTCTGTGATGTTAATGACCATGGCTGCCTCTCCAAGAGGAGCTGCTTTTAGCTTTCTCATGAGCCTCTTGACTTCTGTCTCCTCCTGGCTCACAAGAGTGACAAGTTACAAGTGTCCCAGTGAAGAAGGTCAAGAGCAACGGAGAGAGGTTATTTCCTGCACCAACCTCATATCCTTCATGTATGATTGCATGCTGGGGCATGACAGCTAGAGCCCAAGTGGGTGCAGTTCAGAGTTGTGCTTTAAAAGTAGTCTTCACTGTGATGTGGTGAAGCAGCCCAGAGCCCACAGCTGTGGCTTCTGTCCCCCTTGATCCTCCTTGATCTTTTTCTGGCTGATTGCAAAGGCAGAGAGTCCCTGGACTCTGGGGTGTGGAGATATACTGAAAACACTTCAGTCCCTCCTTTTCAATCTGTCCCTGGCCATCACAGGTCCCGCTCCCACCCCTCCTCCTAACCTCTGCCACTTAGAAACTCTTCAGAAAGTAGGTCTGACCTCTGTGTGTTTGCGAACACTTTCAGATACCATGCTCAATCTCTCTCCCTCTCTTCTCTCTATCTCTTCCTCATTCTCCCCTTCATTTGACAAGTATTAAAAAGCAGAAACCGGTCCTTTCCCCTTAGGTGATTAATCTACTTTGGTACTCTGCAAGCACAAAGTACTGTTCCTTCAGGCAACAGGATTTGATAAAGAAATGCATCTTTGAGATTATTAATTCCCTGGGCTGAGATTTTGTTTAATAACTGTTCTGTCAGTGATAGATCTGAAGAGGTAGGGGTGTGTGTGTGTGTGTGTGTGTGTGTGTGTGTGTGTATGTGTGTGAGACAGAGACAGGGAGGCAGAGAAAGGCAAAGAGAGATAGAGACAGACAGACAGGACAGACAGATACACACACACGGGGGGGAGGGAGGAAGAGAGAGAGAGAGAGAGAGAGAGAGAGAGAGAGAGAGAGAGAGGATTTTACTCCATCTGAGAGGTGTGGCAGGCAGGCAGGCTGGCTGGCTGGCATTGCAAATCCCGTCTTTATCCGCAGCTGAGAAAGTGACAAATCACTGCTGTCCCCCACCCCATTTCCGTCTTCCCACCTGACTATCTGTACTATCTGATTAGGCCCCCACCAGCCAATCACAGCACATGATTTGGGAAATATTTTCTTTCTAGCATTCTGGAGAACAATCCTTTGCTGAGGGAAAAAAATACATTATAAAATAAATGGAAAAGCATCAATCATCGGGGGAGTGTGTTCTCCTTGGTGGGGGCAAGTGCATGTTTTTATTTAAATGTGACTGAAGGCGGAGTAGTTTGCTCTTTTTTTTCCCCCTAAGATACCTAAACAGAGCAGAGAATGCTGTCACCCTTTCCCCTCAGGTTGAGGTTTCATGAAGCCAGACATGTCACTGGGTAATTGCCAGTGAGGCAGGGTGGTCAGTAAATACCTTGTCCCATTTTGGTGTGATTTGGATCAAAATACAAAAGTGATTTATTGTTTACCGACAGTCTCTGGCCTCTCCTCTCGTGTTCCTCCATTAAACGAATGGACACATTTCAGGTAAGGAAGTTGTTTTCCCCACTGGCATGTATTTATACTTATGCCTGCAGGCCTCACCTAGGGTTTGCAACTCCAGAGACAAAGCACACAGGCTTTCTCAGTCCTCCTGTGTGAAAGAGACCACTGAGAAGGAATGAGCTCTACCAGTAATCAGATCTGCTCACTGAGGCCTTGAAATGTTGACCAGTCTGTCCTCTCTTCAGCCCTGTTTCACATGGCACAGCCTTCTGCATACACATACACATACACATATACACGTACACGCGCGCGCATGCACACACACACACACACACACACACACACAGACACACACCCTTCACTGATCCTCAAAGATAAAGAAATGGACATGTTTGGGTGACTCCTAGGTCCTCGCACTCAATCCAGATGTAAATAACTCTCTGGGTGAATGAGATATGTCATTTCCAGGCTGTGTAAGTAATTCACAGCCTCACCTTTTCCTAATGGGGCCATGTGGCCTGGTGCTCTCATGTCAGCCAGTCACAGCTGCAGCCTGACAACACATGTAAAACCCATCACACCCTGTCCTGCATAGCTTCACTCCCACCCCCACCCACCTCTGCCTTTTGACTGAGGGTAAAGAACCCTAGATGTTCTAGATGATATTGCTGCCCACTGGAGTTGCTTCAACATGCCTCCATGGTGGTTTTTTTTTTCTCATGAATTAATAACAAAACTGCAACTATGTTATAATTTTGTTTTTTCTCCCTTCATTAAAGATGAGAAATTCCATATAAATTATGTAGTACATATTAACCCTGATTAGCCCCAGACAAAGTGCTAATTCATCAGCAAATGCTTTCTCCTTTCAGAACCTATCACCTTCCCGTCTGCCCATCCTGTGCTCAACCCCAAGCTCCCTAGTGTGCAGTGATACACAACAGGGAGTCATTCTCAGAAACATCCAGTTCACTTGCCAGTCCAAATCCCTGCTTCCATGAGATGGTCCCTGGAGTGATCCCTCCGACCACAGTCCCAGCCAGACACTGCTTGATTCCAACTCAGTCATCTTTCATCCTTAACATTTTCCAAACGCCAGACCAGTGGGCTTTCCGTCTTAGATCACCTGAAATCCATCCATACAGTCCAGTATTCTAGTTTTGGTGAGTCTTGTCTTTGGCACCTACCCTTCTCAGACTAAAAGAAATGTTTTCCTGTTATTATTATCATCATTGTCATCATCATCATCATCATCATCATCATCATCATCATCATCATCAACATCATCATCTACTTCCTTTACTTTTGGACACTCTCGGCATCACTAAAGGCAGACCCGAGTCTGCAGTTACACCTGTGCACACACACTTTATCCAAAAATATTTTCTTAGATGGAGCTAGTGCTGGGAAATATTAGCTACACATGGAGGAAGGATTTCTAGTGACTTCTATGAGAGACCCTGGAAGAACAAATTTGGAAGTAGAAATAAGCTCTCTCACACACACATCCTTATTTGAAATAAGCTCTCTCACACACACATCCTGGCCCTATTTCTGCCAAAAAAGACATTAGCATTTGCAATTCCGCATCTTATTTTGAAGTCAGGTCTTATGACATAGGTCTTATGTGGGTTAGCATGGAGTATATAATGACGAAGGCACTCACAGAGAGACTGGCACACCAGCATCCTTCTAGAAAATATGGTTCACTTGAAGAGTCACACCACAGTGGCTTGCCTGTACCCAGGTGTCTGCCCTGCGACCAACTCAGACCTTAGTTCCAGTTTACTGGGCTGTACTATTTCTGGGTTCCTGCCACTGACCAAGTCTCTCCCTCTCTCTTCATACTTCCGTGTTCAGCCTATTCGATCACGATCTCTGGTTCCCCAATGTCTCTCCTCCTTCCTTAATCTTGCCTTTGAAAAGCAGTCACATAGCACAGTCCCTTCTTGCCAACACACACGGGAAAAATTAAATATTTGAAAAGCCTTCACTCGTGACATCCGTCCAAAGGGTACCAATAAGCTGTCCAGGGCCACCCCTCCACAAATGCAGCTGCGCTGGAGGCACCTATGCCTGGCAACCATCTCCCTGGCAACAGAGATCCTGATGGCCAATGGGCATTGCCTTTGAAGCACTGAGTTTTTTGTTTCCAAAGCGTGTCTGCTGCTTCTACTTTGATTAATCAACATCACCTCTTTTGGCGTGTGTCTAAGTGAAATAATAGATGACTGTTTGGTTACAGCTGAATGGCGGAGGCTTTTCTGGAATCTTGAGAGGAAAAGGCAAAATAAAATAATAAAAATCGTAATGGATACTGTAGAAGGGGTTTGAAAACCTCTTATTCCTTGCTACTCACAGATCTGATTATTAGGTGAACTGTTCTCTCTCCTTACCCTACCCCCACCCTACCCCCACCATCTCTCTCGCTCTCTCCCTCTCTCTTCCCCCCTCTGCTCTCTCTTGCTCTCTCTCTCTTTCTCTCTCTCTCTCTCTCTCTCTCTCTTTCTCTCTTTCTCTCCCTGATTTCGCTTGTTCACTTCGACAGCATAGTATTCTATTGATACACCCTGTTCTCAGTCATCTCCCAGAGATCCTGAGAACCCAGGTTCTTTAGATTTTGTACCCGGGAGACTATTTTGAACATGCCTTTTGTGCTCTGCCTGTGAAGGTTAAAATGTTTGGGACAACGCACTTCTCAGGTACAGGTTTTCCTTTCTCCATCCGCTCTCCACAATCCTCTCATCTGCTTTAGAAATTTCTTAAGATTCTGGGACAGCAGGAAGCTGTCCATGCTCTCCTTACCTCATCTTGGGACTAGAATCCTTGGTGTTTATTTAATACACATCCAGGTCCTCTTCTACTCTTGGCAAAGAATCCTCAGACAGAGGTAAAACTAAAATGCCTCATCCCCTAGTTTCAGAGAGACCATCCAAGTCCCTGGACAATAACTTAATAGAACCCAGTTCTGTCTTGAATTCACTTATACAACTTAACAGTAAATTTTTTATCTCTAAACTAAATGCATCTAGACTTTTATTTCTAAACAACCATTCATTGCCTGGTGGGAAAAAATATAAAAGACTCCTGTTATTGGCTTGATATGTTATTAACATGAAAGAAAGGTATATTTTCTTATGCTTCATACCTGTTCATTTTACCAACCTTTGATAGAATGACTGACATTGACTTTTGCATTTGGCTTAAGGGAGAATTTTTAACTAAGGAGCATCTACTAACAGGCAGGCCTTTCACAATGTACTAAAAGTCACCATTAGGTGGCAGAGTAGCACAATATGAAAAAAAAAAAACTATATCCCAGGGGGCCAACTCCAGGCCTCTGTTAATAGCTTGATTTTCCACTTCCAGGCAAGAAAATGCCATGGAAACTTTTGTTTTCCTCTTCAAGGGAACAAGGAGGGAGAGAGATGGGGGAGGCACCAAGTCCCCGTCCGATGTGTGCTGTCTGCTGCCCCTTAGCCACATCTGGACATTATAAATCATGCATTATTGGAGTCTAGCATTTTCTGATCTCAGCAACAGGCCCCTTCTAAGCAAAAGGAAGCCAGCATGTTCTGTTTAGCTTAAAAATAACTAAAACTGCAAGTGCAGGAAGGAGAGAAAGATCACTGTGACAGCAGCGAAGATAGTGTTGGGGTTTCCTCTCTGGTACTTTGGAATGCACTGGTGGCTGGTTCCAGCCTCCAGTTATTCTTGCCCTGTGGCTGCTGCTGTTTGTGCTCCACAGACACTAGAACATATCACAATCTTACCCCAAAACACTCCTAATAGCTAGTACCTCCATCCCCAATTTTATCATCATTTATCACTTTTTAATCTGGATCATCCTCCAAGGTTCCCCAGACCTTGCTCAGAAATGGTGCATCACTGCTGTCTTTCAATAGATTCTACCTGTGGGCTCTAGAGCCTCCCTGTCATAGATCAAGGGAGTCTGATGCCTCAATCTGCCCACATCGTGCATTCCCAAGCTCATGGACTGCCATACAAAGTGCCGTCAGACCATTTGCACAAGGACCTGTCTAATCTCATTAGATTTCTCATTTTCAGCATAATACTGTCATGGTGCCGTGCACCAGTGCCTCAGATTAGTGGCTTGTCAGAATGGTGCTCCACTAATGAGCTAATCCAAATAATGCTCAAATCCCAAATCAGATTTAAGATGATCCAGTCTGGGTGGAATTGGGGAGGGATAAATGCTGGCCCCAAAGAACAAGCTTTCATTTTCTTTGTGTTGCTTTAAAATAAAATTGAGGGAGTGCTGTCAAATTCTTGTTTTTTTTTCTCCTTTGCACGACATTAACCTCCATTGCCCAATTGGGAATGATAAACAGAAAAGAGTACATCTGCATGGATGGTATAAATTTACCTTAGAGGACTAGAAACACACACACACACACACACAAGCTTAATACATTCAGCAGATCCATATCCTTCACAGCTTCTAGTTTTTCTGATTTCCCATGAGCTTGGCCTTAAGACCTTGCAGATTTTCAATATGATGTGTTTCAGTAGTGACCTTGGGATGTAGGGTTAGGTCAGAAAACATATTTTTAAGCTTATTTGTTTCCTTGTTTTCCCTCTGGGTAAAGTTGGGCTCCAGAAATCCCAAAATGCATAATAGCAAAGTTAAGGTCAGGACTCTAAACAAAGGGAAACAGAATGATGCAGACCGAAAGCATAGTCGGTTTGGTTTCAGGTGTTCATGAGAATGAAGCTCTGGCTTCAAGAATGATAGAAGAAAATGAAGTTTGAATGATGACCTACCATGAGCCAGCTTGAGAGCAGCCACCTGGCTTCTCCATGGTGCATCTCCTCATAGTCCAGAAGTGCTGCTCCTGGGTCTCTGTCTTGGGCTTATATGAAGCCCAAAGAACATGGCAGACATGTTTAAAGGCAAGTTCAGTTAAGCAGGGCAGCAGCATGCCTTCATGTTTATGTGTGCACATGTGTATGTTCATGTGTATACATATGCACATGTATGTGGGGTACACATGGTGGAAATCAGAGAACAATGTCAAATGTTGCTCCTCAAGTGTTATCTACCCTTTCGGACGGAGGCAGGGGATAAGGTCTTTCATGGCCTGCAATTTTCCAAGTAGATTAGGCTGGCTGGCCAGTCAGCCCCAGAAATGCTCCTTTCCATGCCTCTCCTGCACTGGGGTTACAAGTGCAAGCCACTCACTCTCCGTGGCAGGCTTTGTTTAAAAAAAAACAAAAAAAAACAAAACAAAAAAAAAACCGTGGGTTTTAAAGGATTGAATGTGGGTCGTCAAAGACACATATTTATCAAAATTCATCGATTACACACTTCAGATGAGTGAATTTCATTGCGTATAGATTACTCTTCAGTTATAAAGTGTCTACATTCTCTTTTGGTTGGGTAAGCTTTTGTATTTGACAGAACCGCCATGAAAGAGAAGCACAAGAGCCAGGAACAGCTGTTCTGTGTCTATTTTGCCTAAATCACTGCCGTTGAACTTGAAGAAACTCAGAATGTCATCCTGGAAAGCCAAAGATACTTGGGCTAGACAATAATACTGTCTTGCAGGCGCTTCATTGACTGAGTCATCTTCCTAGTCCGCCATTACAGTTTGACATACAAGCTGAGCCAGTTTGTTGGGGGACCCTTATAGACCTTATTGACTTTGAAAGACGCTCTGGAAAGCCCAAGGTAGTTGTTCTCGAAAATAACGCTGCCATATCCTTTCACACCTCCACAGCCTTGCTCCGTTCCCTTGCCCAATGTACAGGGAGCATGAATCCGCCCCTATCAACACAACACCTCACTCCTCTTGGAGACAGGTATGCTTTGTCAACAGCAGCCCCTCCATGTCTTTGCCATTTCAACCTTCCTTCTCCTAGGCTGAAAAGCCAAACACAGGCACTTAGAAACCCATTCTGTCTCCAAGAATGTAGACTATCCAAGAGCCTAGACACACCAAGAATTCCCTGAATTTCCAGAGAGAGTTTTTCACTGGCTACCTCTGTTATTGAATGCTTGTTTCCATGGTTGTCTTCTCATTGGCTTTTAGCTAAGCACACCCAAGGCAACTAACCACCTCACTGCTCTCTCCCTGTTCTAACCAGATCTCTCTCAGTAACAATGAGTCTGTCTCCTCAGCTTCACTCAGAAATGAGGTGCAAATGGTTGACCATTTTCCCTTATGAATGATGACAGGAGCCCTTGGCCTCACCCTAGAAAAAAAAGCACCCCCTAACCCACCAATCCCCACCCCCACCCCCACACACTCCCCACCCCTCATCTCAGCCAATCTTTTAAAACCACCAGGAGAGAAAAAAAGAGGCCTGCCATTGCCTCCCTGCCTCCCTGCTGACTCTAATTACCCAGCCGGGAGTTTTACAATCCCTCTTCCCTGCCCGCCCCCACCCCTGTTCTAACAACTAAGGAACAGTCGGTCTGTAGACTTTTTGGCCGGCTCTTTCTTTTGTATGCCCACTGCTGCCGAGTGGATTGGTCTCCTAATGAGTTCTGACACTAATGGAACTGTGAGACAGCGTGATTATGGAGGTCCTCCCCACATGCGGCTCAGACCTGGCAGGAAATGACCCGAGATTCTGCACCCTTCCACCCCGCAAAGAATTCTGTGGAAGCCATCTTCAGCGGCCAGCTGGATCGCTCTTGAGCCCCGACCCCTTTCTCCATTCAGTTTCCTTTTCCTTCCATCATCCCGCAGGTGGCTGAAAATAAGATTTTATGGCCTGATGCGTGGTGGTTTGGTTGACAACGCTGGAGACCCTCTTTAATTCAGGGGAGTCTATGGAGCATGGTGGTGAGATTGGAAATGGGAACTGGGGCCCATAAAAAAACAAACCCAGATTTTCCCAACTGGCTTTTAAAAAGCGATCCAAGGAGGGAAGGAACTAGGGAAGGGACGCTGTTTTCTATTAGATGCTTAACAACGTGTGTAAGTGGAGGTGATTTAAGAAAAAAAAACAACATGTGCTTCTGTAATCTCCGTGTTGTGTGCGATACAGGTGTAAGAGACTGGAGCTAACTATTGAACTGTGAGCTAATTATAGCAAGAAACAGCTGTTGTCCTCTAATGAGGATGAGGCTGCCGCAAGACGCTGCTCTGCTGCTCTGCCCGGAAGCCTGTTGGAGAGCTTGCTTGAGACTGCTTATCCGGTTCAGAATATTCCCCGCCACACACTTGGTCACTGCCCTGTTCGCACATCCACTCCAGCAGGTGATAGGTAATTTTCACCTCTCCGTGTCTGGAGAGAAGACTATGTCCCCGTTTTATTAACCTCTATGCTCCTTTTAATTTCAGTCCTCAGCAGCATATAATTCCTGACCACCCCCAGCTGTGTGTTACCAGGAGGGTACCCCCTTTGTATCACCCCTCTGATTTCTTTCAGGTCATTCTCCATTTTCCATGTTTCCAGAACAATCGGATATTCCCAAAGCTGTCAACTATTTATCATGAGATGTAGAAGCCCACCAAACCACATTTTTTATTTCCTGGTGCTATAGTGTTTTCTCTGGCTCTTCAGTGTCATGGAATGTAGAACTTGCAGGAGTAGGGGCGGGTGTCTGTGAGTGAGTAGAAATTCAAAATTTAGACTCCAATACAAACAAACAGGGAGGTGTTTGCTTAAAAATGTTGTTTTAATGTTAATAAATCTGATTTTCAGGGTGATACATGTATTTACAACTCACTAAGCCTCAATAGCTCACCAGGTGGGGAAATGGTAGAAATCTAAATAAAGTGGAGGACGCAGGTGCTCTGCTCTAGCCCTCAAAGCACAAATGCCTCTTTTTGACCAAATGAAGGGTAGGCAATTTATAGTGACCATTTGTTTCCCACTGTGGATAAAGTATTATTTACTGTGCAATTGAATTAAAAACAAGGGCTTGCTATAGCAACCATCTTAACAAGAGCCTCTATTCACAGGCCGCCTTGGAAGCCCGGGGTCCAGGGGCCCATTAAGCACCTTTTTGAAAGTCCTTGTTGGCAAACCGGTGGCATATGCATCTTTTATGGCATGTACAAGGCGGGGCTTGTACAATGAAAGGTCTCTCTGCAGACCATGTTGTTTTCAGGAGGGAGGGGGTGTGCCAGCAGCTATGTGTTGCTGTAGTTTGGGATTAGTAGAAATTTAATTGAAAATAAAACACAGAGCAACTGTATTGGCTACTAAGAGGAAGAACAAAGGGTTCTTCATGAAGCCAGGCCTACCACATGGCAGCCCCGAGAGGCTGCTGCCTGCTCATCTGCTCACTCCCAGCCAGGATCCAGAGCCTGGGAATGAGCCACTTGGCCATTCCCCATCCTTCACCACTGTTAGTGGTCCAAGGGTTGCTGATAAAGTCAGGGAGAAGAGAGTAAATAGTTTGGTACATGGAGATGTGAAGCCAATGGATTATTTCTTCCCACCCCACTAAACTGTTTTCTCTGCCCTTTCTGATTCTCCTTATTCGGAGTCTGATGCACTCTCCCTGGAAGCACTATTCTTCCTCCTTTTTAAATATAAATACAATATTTTAATTGATTATTTGAGGACTTCATCCATACAATGTATTTCCGTTATAGCCACCTTTCACAACCTCCCGCCAGCTCCTCCTACACTCCCCCTTGTCAAGAACTGCCTCTCTTGTTCCCCTCTCCACTTCATGGTCTTCTTTCTCTCTCCTCCTTTTTAGAACACATAGCATCTAATTAGTGCAAGCAATATGGACATGAGCCTGGGGCCCTCCACTGGAGCATGGTCAATTCTCAGGGGCCACACCCCAAAGGAAACTTATTTTTTTCTTCCTCCCCCTTGCAGCCAATATTTCTTCCCCCATTTTCCCCCTCTTTCAACACGAGTTCTTCTTCCTTCTCCAGTTCTGAAGACAGAGATTCCTAGACACTAGAGGTGAAGATTAGGTAAGAGGGGGCACTGAGAAGATTTTTATCCTCCTGAAGATGGCAAACCCAGACTCCTACTGACCCTCTAGTGCTTCTGAGGTAGCAGAGGTGGGTGATTTTTCCCACTGCTTTTATTCCTTTCGATCTTAAATAACAGCTTCCAGTGTGTTCCTTCAGGAGCTCCTCCAGAGTTGAGCGGCCACGTGAAGGTGACATTTGATTAGTGTCCCCTTCCCTTCTACTTTCTCTCTAGAATGGCAAAGGTTACTTCTTAGTAATTACACAGCTTCCTGTCTGCGACTGGTCTAATGTCTGGGGAGCTTGTGACACACAGGCTGTGTCCCTTGTGCCAATTAGGATGGCTGTGTTGATTGAAAGAGGCTATGTCCAGCTAGAAACTGGAAACAACCCAGATGTCCCTCAACAGAGGAATGGATATAGAAATTGTGGTACATCTACACAGTGGAGTACTACTCAGCTATTTAAAACAATGAATTTATGAAATTCTTAGGGAAATGGATGGATCTGGAGAATATCATCCTGAGTGAGGTAACCCGATCTCAAAAGAACACACATGGTATACACTCTCTGATAAGTGGATATTAGCCCAGAAGATCAGAATACACGAAGTACAATCCACAAACCACAAGAAACTCAAGAAGGAAGACCAAAATGTGGACACTTCATTCCTTCTTAAAAGGGGGAACAAAATACCCATGGAAGAAGTTGCAGAGACTAAGTATGAAGCAGAGACTGAAGGAAGGACAATCTAGCCTGATATAGCTGTCTCCTGAGAGGCTCTGACAGTACCCGACTAATACAGAAGTAGAGGCTCACAGCCATCCATTGAACTGAGTACAAGATCCCCAAATGAAGGAGTTAGAGAAAGGACTGAAGGAGCTGAAGGGTTTGCAGCCCCTTAGGACGATCAACAATATGAACTAACTAGTACCCTCAGAGCTCCCAGGGACTAAACCACCAACCAAAGAGTACACATGGTGGGCTAATGGCTCCAGCAGCATATGTATAGTAGAGGATGGCCAAGTTGGTCATCAATGGGAGGAGAGGCCCCTGACCCTGTGAAGGTTCTATGCCCCAGTGTAGGGGAATGCCAGGGCCAGTAAGTAGGAGAAGGTGGGGTGGCAAGCAGGGGGGAAGAGGGTACAGGGGTTTGTTCTTGTTGTTTTTTGGTTTTTGGTTTTTTGGGGTTTTTTTGGAAGGGAAATTGGGAAAGGAGACATCGTATGACATGTAAATAAAGAAAATATCTAATAAAAGAAAAGAAAAGAAAAAAAAAGTGGCTATGTCCTAAGCATTGCCACTTTTGTGAGCGTTCTGCTTGGAGCTTTCTGATGATTGTTCTCACTGTCCTTTTACACCATTGATAAGTTATGTAGGAGCTTATCACAGTGGCTATCAAGCTAAGTATTTTATATGAATGAACGACTGAATGAACAAGTGACTGAATGAGTAGAAGGGTACTCAGCTTTGGGAAGGCAGCAGTTTGCTTTAACCCATTTGCACATGAAAGAAGGCAGCTTAAAACATTACTTACCAACATACCAACCAAATCCTTTGAGAGACTTAGATGTAGAAAAGTCTTTGATTCAAATTCTATTTTAAGATATTTCAGAAAGAAGAGGAAGTAAGCCAAAATAGCGCAGGGAAGCAATCCTAATTTTGATGGTCCCTTCTTCAGAGGGGAAGGCATTCTGTATAGAATACAAGCTCACAGTTCTTACCTATAATTCCAAAGTCCTCATTTCTGACGACGGACAGCTTTTCTTAACCCATTTGGCACTGACAGCAGGCTATTTGGAACTTTTGTTTATATTTAGCCTCCCAAATTCAGCATCATGGGCATATCTGCAAATGTGACTGTTTGAAGACAGTGAGTTCCTGGTGTAAGTCAGGAGATGGGGGTGGGGGGGGCATAGACATCAGAGTCATTCCATTTTTAAAACCTAAAATGTCCTCGGTTTCAACTCTTCAGGGGTCCAGACAGGACTCAGAGATCTAAAATACAGAATGTTGTTTACCCCATGTACGGTCAGACTGCCAATAGACAGAACAGCCAGGGGTCTTATGTTCTGTGAGGAAAAGGTCCTGATGCTGGGGATTTTACAGTACTATGGTTTTGAAGTGTGGATTCTTGTCCAGTAAACACACCATGCACACCTGCTAGGCAGGTGGCATCCTTGCAAGGTAAGGACCAGAGGGCAATGGGGCCGTCATGCCCATTCTCAAGGAATTCACGGCTATTTGATTTTTTTCAGTTGTCTGAAATTTCATAGGTGCATGTAATGTGTTTTGATAAATCTACCGCCCATCCCTGCCCCTCCATTCTTTCTCCATCTTCCCACTGCCTGTCCTTCCCTAACTGAGTTCACTTAGTGCTGCCCATATATACATGGGTATAGAGCCATCCACAGGACATAGGGGCCTCTTGGTGCCCACATCCCTGCAGAGGACTGGCTATCCTCCTACAGCCATTGTCTGCAGACAGCTTCTCAGCTACAGGTACACTTTTTAAGTCTTTCCCTATCCATGCTTGGACTTCAACTGACTTGAGTTTTTGCAGGTCTGGGGTACATAGTCACAGTCCCTGTGAAAATGTGTAATGGTATAGGCTCTCTGAATATTTCTCTAAGTTTCCGAAATGATTTACTGAAGGGCTTTAGTTATAAGTACATTTGAAGTTTCTTTTTTGTTTTGTTTTGTTTTTCACTATCGTTTTTCACTCGGGAAAATAAAACATGATTTCCTAAGTGCAGCATTTAAGCAGATATAAACCATCAGAGTGAATGTGGAGCCTTTCAATAGGGACCATCCTTGGGGCCTCTTCAGTTGCAGTGTCTTTAGCATAATAAGCAGCTCCCTGATCACTGGGGAAGGTTTAGAATTAAAGAAACTTTGAAGTCACAGCTCAAGCCCAAATGCCAGTTCTAGCAGGATGCATGTAGGTTCTTAAAAGCCATAGAGACTCTTAGCTATTAAATGGCCTTCAAAAATCTAGCTCCTGGTCACTCTCTCTCTAGTTTGAAAGAAAAAAATATATATAGGTTCAGGCCTGCCAGGGGTCAGCTATGGAAACTCGGATCACTCAACACCTCTAGGACAAGAGCCTGGTTCCATTTGCTTGGATCTTCAGAGAACACCTTATTAAAGTGTCCACTAACATGAGAACTATGACTATCACACTATCAATAAAAGCTAATGTTCAATAAATTATGTGTCTGGCAGACAAATACTAAAACTGTCACCCAGGTCCCATCAGTTAGGATGCGTGAAGCACTCTACAGAGCTTATGTGCACACAGTTTTGCAAGAGGTGACTTCTGGGTCTAGGTTACACCTACACTGACTGGATGAAAGTTTGTCATGTACTTTTCTATTTTGTCTCACAGTGATGTCATGATCTAAGAAAGTGGTCCCGCCAGTGTGGTTTCCTTTGCAGCAGTAAATACTCCTACACAGATCACTAAGCAGAATGAAAAGAATCTAGCGCCATCTCTCCCTTGGCTCAGGAGACCCATTAACTCTCACCATCATGTCCCACAGAGTCTTTGTTAATGGGAATTCTGTTCCAGTCATAGGACCCTTCCAGGCTGCTAGCACTCCTAGTTCCAGGGAGACAAATTTTACTTCAAGAAAAAATGGCACTCCTTCACTTCCAGGGTGTCTGCTGGCATCGAAAGCACTAGGAAGGTGTAGCTCACAGCTCTGGCTGACAAGGTGCCCATGTGGAGTGTTGTGGAGTGTGACTGGCCTGCAGGCGTTAGGGTGATAGCTTTCCTGGGAAATGACCTGAGGAATCTCAGTAATGAAATTCCAGGCAGGAGTCCTGAGAGGCCTGCTAGTATCAATCCATTTCTAGAGTCAACTCGAGCAGACTCCACCAAGCGTGCAGTGGAGCGCTTTGGAGGCATGATCTGACATCCGTTAAACAACGAAGAGCAAGCCTACGACTTTGACTCTTCTTCACCACCTCTCAGACAGGACAGCATGCTCATCTCCTCTGTGGATTCTGTCACCTATGGGATTTTTGACCCTACAGAGGTCAACCGGGAACACTACAGGTGGTAACTAGCAGAGAAAATTTGGTGTCATTTTAGATGGAAAGCAAGAGTGTAAGATCTGTGCTGAAGTTGTTTTTGTTTTATTTTCCTAGGGAAATAAAAGTCTGGCAAGCCAGAATTCTGTTATAAAACAAACTTTATGACCCAAACTGACCACAGTGAAATAGCAGACTTTCTCTCTGGTCTTCTGTATCCTTCTCCTTAATTGTATGGGTAAGAGCCAGTTTCCACATGGAGAGGATAGGTTGGCTCAGGCTGTCTAAATCTCGTATCACAATCCTTGGCAGAGATACGCACTAACATTATGCCTTTGAAATGTCAGCTGAAGTAGATACCGGCTGCCGATCTGAGGTGCCAGACACCTGCTCTCTGGGCTCTAAGGTGTGCTTTTGTGAATCTGTGCCCCACCCACAGCTCCTTCCCAGCACGCGCCAATCCTTCAGCACACCCTCATGCACTGTGCACATAGATTCCCCTCAACTCTGAGCACCTCCTTTCCTGCCCTGTGGGGTTCCCTAACTACTTGTGGGGATGTGGCAGGGTACCATGCCTTCATGTGGCATTCAAGTCCTAAATCCTTTGTTGGTTTCCATGTCATCATGTCCCTTCTTCAAAAACAATGGTTGTCACACTTCCCAACACAGTGGCCCCTTTAGTACAGTTCCTCATGTCGTGTTGACCCTGAACCATGAAATTATTTTGTTGCTATTTCATAACTGTATTTGCTATTATGATAAATTGTAATTAAAGGTCTGATATGCAGGATATCTGCTATGTGACTCCTGTAGGGGCCAAGACCCACAAGTGAAGAACTGCTGTTCTAAAAGCTCTGGCCTTTCAGAGACACATGCCTCATTGAGGAAGCTATCACTGGGACACCACCTCCCACATAGGAAAAGGCTTTGAATCAAGAAGAAAAACTAACCTGGAGGAGCTCTCAGTCAGCAACAAGGCTGACTTCATTGACAGGCGATCATCTTGTAAGCTATTTCTGTCTCATCCACAAGGAGTTTTTATAAATGTTTTCCTTTACTGTGTCCAAGAAAGTATTTGGGGGTTTAGAACACTTGCAGGTTGTCCACGTGCAAGTCCCAGCCCCCACAAAATGGTTTGGATCTGTCTATAACTCCAGTTCTAGAGGATTTGATGTCCTCTTCTGACCTCCGTAGAGACCAGCCACACACACGTGCTATACATTCATGCATGCTGTCAAAACAGTCATACACATAAAATAAATGAACCTAAAAAAGAAATAAAACAAGGAATTATTTATGAACAACTACTTCTAAAACCAGAGTCGAAAGCTTCACCAGGGTGAGTGCTGATTAGGGCGTCAACCAGAATTTTCTTTTAGTGGGGGTGGGGTAGCTTCTTTATGGTCCCAGAGGCTTCAGAGTGGTTCAAGTTAGAACCCAATACAGCACTTCTCTGACATTTTCAACATGCTAGAAACTAATAGCTCACTCATACTTAGAATAGCCTCCAAGGTATCGTCAGTTTTCAAAGAGAAAAACTAAGAGATGAAGGTACAGAGAGGCCAACTTTCTCTTCTGCTTTGGTCCCTGAGCTCCAGGGTCATGATGGGATGTAGCTGACCCTTCTCAGCATTCTGACAAGTTCCATGCTCTTCATCAGCTGCTCAGTCACCTCTTCCATGTTCCTGTTATAGTCACTTTTGTCTTTGCAGAGAGTGCTTTGTGCAGGGTGGTGGTGGTACATGCCTCTTGTCACAGCCAGTGTTACACGGAGAACCTTGTCTCAAAACCATACCAAACCACAACAAAACAAAACAGAGCTGCTTCGCAGCACTGTTTGCAAGGTTTAGATGACATAATCTACCTTTATTATTTAGCATAGTGTCTAGCATACATGAAAATATCATAGGAAGCATCACAATCATTGTTAATTATCACAACATCTAAACTATATTGCTATCTTAATATTCTGTCTGAAGTACTTAACATAGTATCTAGCATACAAAAATCACAATAAATATTCTATTATTATCATTAATAATTATGACAAAAATCAGACTATATGACTATTTTTCCCAGGAAAACCAGAATAAGAACATATTTTTATATTACTTGAAGGAATTGAATAGGAATACCCAACTGTAGATAATTAATAAAATTGTTTTTGATTATGGGCACTCTGATAAACTCTTTCAATGCCACCCATTCTATGACTTCAGAGCACTGCAGCCATTTATTTCCTTTGTGATGTTCATTCACCGCAAATCTTGGAACTATAAAGTCAAATGAAAAACAAAGAAGTCTTGTTAGATTTAAAGTAAGAAAGAAATACAACAGCCTCTTCATTTGTAAAAAAAAAAAAAAAAAAAAAAAAAAAAAAAAACAGGATAATCCTACCTTGCCCATGCCTCAGAAGGCCTGAGGGTCAAATGAGATAGCAAGCTTAAAGACCTTCTGACACATGTGTACCCTAACCACAGTGGTGGTGTTTGGACAAGGAAACAGCTGGGAGAAATACCAAATTTACACAAGCCACAGACATTGTAGATCTGGCAAGCCATGCTGGGAACCTGGGACATGAACCACTGTGGAATGGGAGCCAGATTGGAGGGGTGAAGAAGAGTTCTGCCTTTTGGAACTGAGAAGGGAAAGTCCATAGAGAAACAATAGAAGGAAGAGAGGCTGCGTGAGGAGCAGGTATAGAGTGTTCCATCCCTTCAGGACATCACTTCCTTCTGCACAGCTGCAGATGGGCCTGCCCTTAGATGACCCTGCCTGAGGGTCAGCCTTCCCCTTGGAAGAGGGAGCACAATGCCATGGTGCTGGTTGCTATAGCAAGCCAGTGACAAATCTCTTGGGGAACTTGGGTCCTCAGGCAACTTATTCCAGCCAACATGATCCTGCCACCTCCAAGCAAACTGTGGAATGTATGACTTCAAGGGAAGGATTAATGTGTTCAAAGTCCTAGTCAAGCCCACTGCCAAAACACTCACAAAAGAGCCCAGAAACACAGAAGGAGTCCTCAGCAATGGGCCATTTTCTGTTAGCTTTTCACCAGTTACATGAACAATTATAGGCAAGGCGACACACACATTCGATGCTTAGTGGAGTTTAAAAAAAGAAAAGGTAAAGAGCTGTCCATGTGACTCTCTTGCCAGCCAGTCAATTAAGAGGGAAGAAGGATCTTTTCAATAGGGTGATTCAAAATCTCAGTAGCATCGCCAACCAAAATGCCATCCCAGGGCAAGCTCCCTAGCCAATGCCTAGAGCCAAGTCATGTAGATTCCTTTCATTTGCCAAACCTATGTGTGTTAGAAGACTTGCAAATAGGCTCATTTGTTAGAATGGAAAATTGTGATTTAGTATCCTTGGACCGAGCCAGATTAGCAGATGAGAATGTTCTCTAATGATAAATTATGCTAATGTGTGTTTTGTTGGTCAAGTGAGATGTTACTTTGTATTTTACAACCAAGTCTGACCATAGGAGTTACCAAAGACCTTCCAATCAAATTTTGGGGAGAGTTTTTCTGCCAGAACTCCAAAACAATTCAGCAATAACAGTTGTCTCAAATTTCCCTTTAATAAACAAAGTTATCTTGGCAAGTTATGCCATGTTCCTTGTGGGTTTTTGCAAATCAGCTCTAGCTTATTCAGATACACTGCCTTGTAAGAGCTCTTGAATACCAGAACATGGTTGATATAGAAAATACAGTAGAGCACTGTTGACTGTGTGTAAGTTTTGAATGTTAATATTTTCATCTTTTAGGAGTAATGCATGCACACTGTCGAAGGTATAGAAAATCATGAAAGTGGCAAATTACTATTTGTCTGGTTATAAGCAATAAAACCTAATTCAAATCAGCTTAAATGGCTCATATAATGAGGAAATCCAGCTGGACTGGATTGAGCTTCAGGCATGGCTAGTTCCAGGAACACAAGCAGTGAGTGTCTCCTAGGGACTACATTGTAGGGGTTTGGGGGGGGGCAGATAAAAACTGCTGGACAGTTTATTATGAGTAGCTTGAAATTAAATGAACATCCATATTCCCATCATTTGAAATAGTTATGATGTTTTTTTGTTGTTGTTTGTTATATATTCTTGTTCTCTCTCTCTCTCTCTCTCTGTCTCTGTCTCTCTCTCTCTCTCTGTCTCTCTCTCTCTCTCTCTCTCTCTCTGTCTCTCTCTCTCTCTCTCTCTCTCTCTCATGCAGGCTTACCTTATTACTATGTGGCTTTAAGCCCGATAGCTTAAGTATAGAAAAGATAGGAATGATTTCCACATTGGTGCCATACTGGCCTGTGGCTGTCAGTTCCTAAAGGTAGGATCTCAGAAGAACAAGTTACAAGGTGGGTGTCTATATTACCAGTCTATACTAACAATACCATCCCAGAGAAGTTCCTCAAGTTATGGACATGTTCTGTGTCTATGCTTCCAATGTGACCACAATACAATAGCAGTCAGCCAAGGTGGCTAAGACCACTGGAGAGATAAGTTTTTAATCTTATCTAATTACATTGAAGCAACCATATATGCCCTCTTATATTGACCACAGGATCTGTCTATACTGCACACTACTGGAGTTCAAAGACAAATCTATGCTAACCATATCCCTCAAGCATAAGTGGATCATGGAAGACTCAGGTCAGAAAAGTCTAATTAAAAACTCTTCACTAAGGACCAAGGAGGACTCCTCATTCTCAGGCAAAGCCCTAGCTCTGATGCCCTGGTGCACCAAAGCAATGCCAGCCGGAAGTGTTTGCATTGCTCTAAAACAAGGTGGGGCCCTCAGAAAAGTTAGCAGACTGTGAACACTGTGTTAACGTGTAAGTTGTTTCTTCTTTTATTCTGAGGTTAATAGGATGAGAGCTACTAAAGACAAGATGAGGCCATCCCAACTGTAGACCAATGGATTTCCACAGTTATAACAACTGGCCAGTAATGGTGAAATCCTTGTCATGTTGGTGTTTGTACTGTGGCAGAACTAGGAAGCATGGGGTCACAAATGCTTTCTCCCATGGTTTCTCTATGTGTGCTTGTGTGTCTGTTAGTAAAGATTTCCAAATTTTGGCAATTAAAATACTGGCCCCTCTTCTTATTTCTGATACTTATTTTTATGAGGGTGAGGTTGGAAAGATCCAAAGTTAGACAGCAGCAGAGGACTATAACCTTAAAGGAGTGTCAAACACAAGACTTCAATAGCAAATTTATGATCCAATATGTTCATCTTGAAGATGCTGTAGCAGAGCCACTTCAGAAAATCTGTGCTAATGTGAAATCTGTTGCACACCTTCTGTTCTAGATTCCAGGCTCTTGAGAGCTAGGGACCCATCTGTCCAATGCCCAAGACAGTACACTTGTTAGTAGGCAGAACAGAGGCGTTTGGCAGGGCTGTCTATCACTAAACACTGTGACCAGTTGCTGAACACCAGTCCCCCATGTCTTCTCAGAGGGAGATGAATCAGGAAGAAGATGTGCCTCCAAAGGTTGTAGCTGAAGACTCCAGCAGGCTGAGTGCCTTTCCTCCTACTATCTTCAGCCCCAGCGTTCTCCCAAACTACAAAATTCACAAAACTTGCTAATGGCTGTTCTGGTTTTGGCCTTGGAGATCTCCAGTTATGGTGTGGAGGCATCTGGTGCCTGCTGGTTACCTGTGTAGAGTGTTAGCTACTCTAGTTGCTGGACATTTTACACGTCTCTTCCAGATGCAGCTCATGCTTGCCCTCTATGGGTGTTCCTGCCAACAAGAACTAAAGCATTCTCCCTCCACACAGCTGAGGCCCATTCTGCATATCTGTGATGCAGACAACCATACCATCCACCTCCCAGAGCAGTGACTGAGCCAAACTGTGGCCCTTGGGCTACTAGTCTACTATAAGCCAAAGCCAGCCATTCCAGCTCATTTTCATATTGTCTGTGGCTGTTTTATGCTACAAAGGCAAAGCCAAATGGCGGTGATAGAGACCATATGGCCTGCAAAGCTAACAGGTCCTTTATGCAAAGAAAGAGAATACAGGCCCTTGCGAGGATTGAGCAGAACCCACGGTGAGTGCTCAGTGCTAATGTCATCCTTGTCAGCCATCTCCATTTGTACTCTGTGTCCTGTGGCTTCTTTGTTTTCATCCTCTTTGAGACAGGTAAAAGCCAACATTTTCAGACTTTATATACTCAGTACAATTCTAAAGACTTTTCCCCTGCCTGCTCACCATATTATATACATGTGTATGTGTTGGGGGTGGGGGGGATGAAGCATGACTTCATGACTTCTCCACATATATCAGACAGTTCTCTATTGACCACCAACTCAGTGTCTTCTAATCTAATGCTATTTGGGCACTACCTGTGATACATTCAGATCTCACGAGTAGTCAGTTGGCAGCTATACTTCTGGTTGACCAACTACAAATCAGAGATTCCCATGGCCCCCGCCTTGGGTTTGATTAATTGGCTAGGATAGCTCATGGAATTCAAGGAAACACTGACTAACGATTACTGGCACACTATAATAAAGGCTACAGTAAAGGCTACAGGTGAACATCCACTTATAAGAGATAGATGTACAGATATCAGGCAGGTATGTGCACTTTCTGTGTCCCCTCCAGGCACCTCAGCGTGTTCAGCAATCCAGAAGCCCTCTGAAGCCAGTGCTTTGGCCATGTTTCTAGAGGTTCTTTCATGCAAGCATGCTTGATTATCTCATTGGCCACTAGCAATCAACTTGACCTTCAGTTCCTTCTCCTCCCAGGGGCTCTGAGAGTAGGTCTGAGAGTTTCGACCTTCTAATGATATGATTGGTTCCCCTGGCAACCAGTCCCTATCCTGAGGCTCTCAAGGAGCTCCCAGACATCAGTCATTTCAGCAGCACACAAAATGACAGGTCACTTAAGGAGTTTCAAGGGGCTACGGAGCTGGATGCCAAGAACCAGGGGAGAGACCTAAAAGCTATTCATTTATATTCACATTCTCCTATCCTTGGCCCCAAGTTGGTCTTTTTATCTTGCTCTCCTCCAACTCAGCTCCACCAGAAGTTATTCAACATTCTTCTTGCTATACCTTTCGGACCTACCATTTCTCTTCAGATCAAAACTACTACCTAATCTGAATTCTCTGACTAATGACATATGCTTACCTCCTTCAAGCTCTTGGGCCCCTCACCTCTGCTAGAGGCATTTTCTTATCCAGCCATCTGCTGCTTTGGCATAATCTTATTGAAGGTCAGGGTCACCGTTACACAGGCTAGATAGACAGCATTTTAAAATCTTACTTTCTTTTGCTCGAGATACCCTTCACCCAGCATAGAAGTGACAAGGAGAGACTGATGAGATCAAAGCCATCTTCCCGGCCTATTCTGCCTCTGTAAGGAACACTCAAAACAAAAATGAAAAAAAAAAAAAACTCTTCAAATGATCATACCCAATCGTGTCAAAATTTGCTGAGTTCTATCTCAAACTTCCCCAGACTCAATCAGACTTTCAGAGATGTTAAAATGTAACTCACTATTGAAGGAGTTTGCAAATGGACAGAAATCAGTGTCCATAGGAGAGCTGCTATACTCATCTGGAAGACACAACTTTAATCATGGAAGAAAACAAGTTATGTTTCTTACACAGTATGCATTAGATAGCTTGCTCACAGAAAGCCCACAAATTGGCATGGTGTTGAATGAATTTTCTCTAAAAGAAACCTTTGAAGAGACTTAGAACCTTGACCCCATGCAATAGAAATGGTGACCTATCTTGCTATTAGTCCTGGCTAATCCAAATCCAATTTAGGTCCGTCCATGTTGTGGCCAATGTTTCCCTCCTCTGAAGTTCCTGAACAAGACGAGGCCTGAAGATTAATGAATCCCCACCCTCTGGGGATCTATAGCAGTTCCTATACATTGGCCATATTTGCTTTTGATCCAATTGCATTGTAGGTCCCTGAAATGAGGAGGTCCACTTTTGTATTCCTTTGTTTTTCCCTTTGCCTGTATGTCTCTGACCTTCTGCGTGTATTTCCACGTGACACTGACAGGTGTGAGTGTTAGCTCTTGGCTCAGGACCTTGCAGAGTGGGTCACAGGCATTCCCAAGATGATTCTTTATCATCACCACCAAAAATATGGCAACAGGGATGCAGAAAGATCAAACAAATGCTCCAGAGCTAAACAAATGATAAAGTGCTTGAAGCTGGACTATTTAAACATAGGCAGCTAAACCCTGGACCTTCAAACTCCCACAGACTGACACTCCTGTAATCGCTCTTGCTCTCACTGAGCTGACGAAATGCTGCAGGCCTGCTATGCTCACTTGGATTGGAAAAACACTTCTCCCCAGTAATGTTTGAGAGGAACAGGAATGAGCTTTCCTGGGGTGAAAATGAGTTTCTGTGCACACTCCCCTCCCCCGGTGCAACGAGCTGAATGCCCACCTATGTCTGTTTCACACATTGTAGTGGCAAAGGGCTCCGTGGTACTTTTGTAAGAGGTTTCTCCCTTCACAATCTCCATCAGAGGTGAACCATGTGCAATTTTTGCTTTCTTTATTAAAGAAGAGAAGAAAGACAAGGTCACTCAAGTTTAGGAAGAAAGTCTGTGGGAAATGTTTGCATTTGCAGCTCCTGGATTCTAAGGAGGCCCTTAATCCAATGTGTCTCCCACAAAAAAAA
>NW_022196896.1:87561763-87567412 GCF_008632895.1 Mastomys coucha
AAAAAAAAAGCTTCAAGCCTATAATGACAGAAACATAGGTATCTAAGAACCCCCTGAGAAGGTATAAGGTTAAGCAATAGAAAACCAGTATTTGAAAAATATATATATATATCATAAGTCATACATTAGCATATCAATTTTTAAAAGGTTCAAGGCATTTGTCTATGTATAGCAATCGTGTTTAATGTTCTTGGAACTGTGACCCCATGACAGCTCTTTGCATTCATACTGCTCCTAATATGTATTTGATAACACATAGTTATAAAAGTCACTCTACTTTTCTACAAAAGAGACACAGTATGAGTCAGCTTTCCAGTGACTCCTTGCATATATGAAGAGATTCTTCTGATAGATGCCCATTGTGCCCAGTTAGACACTTACGTGGGTCCTTGCAACATAGTCGTCTGTATCTCACATAGGTTTATTTTAACTACATCCTGATTTGGAAGGCCCATGCTGGAGTGTATAATATGGAAATAGGCCTAGAAAAGAAATGGTATATTTAGAATACTTGAGACTGCACTAGGTATCAAACAGAGTCCCTTGCTGCTGTTTGGGATAATTGATCTAGTCTGGGAAATGCTAGGCTGCTCAGAAATCATTCAAGTTACCTCCAGATTTTAATTTGAGAAATACTTTAAGAGGTAAAAAACAAACAGAGGTGGGTCCAAGCTTTCTTGGACCAGCCGCAGGAGCATGGCTAATGCAGATTCTAGGCGCATAATGGGTTCAAGTATCATCTCCACTTCTTCGACTTTTTTTTTTTTTACCGTCACTAGCAGTAAGAATCAGAAGACTGCTGAATTTCAAATGTCCTTCAGTAGCTGGAACACTGCATTCTAATGCATTTTGATGAGTCAGATTGGTTATTTGTCACCGTATGTTGGTAATGCAAAAAAAATGTATTCAGTCCAGAAAATTAATCCAGGCAGCCAGCCATGAGCAGATGAATGAAAGTGACCAAAAGCATCTTGGAACAGAAAGCCGAGAGGAGAGAGGAATGCACTTTTAAGACTATTTAGTAGCCAAGTCTTTTTTAATACTGAGTAATAGGTATAAGGGGTTGAATACTCCATCTTTTTGTGAAGAAGGCAGAAATCCTTTCTTTGCCTGGGGGAATAAAGCAGACACTGGAATAAGAAGACTTCATATAATTTCCTCATTCCTTGTATTTCTACATCTTACTTCTAGGACACATATGGATGATACTAACCCATGGATGAGGAGGCAGGGTTGCCAGCAAGCTGTTTATTAGAGACTTGGAAAGTATTTAGGTTTCCTGACATAGCTGGCTGGGGACCTCTTGTCTTGGAAAATAACAGGAAAACGAGTGTGGGCTAAATGTCGCTCTGTCACTGGTCAAATTTCCCCAGAGCTGAAAGCGAGGCTGCCCTTCCCAGGCTGTTGAAATGAGACAATGCCATATCCCAAATGAGATCATTAGGTCATAATCTCATCCTCAATGTGATTTTCTTGGCATGTGTTAGCATTGCTGGGTGAAGCAGGGGGGCAGGAGGGGGAAGCAGGAGAGGATGGGCATGGGTTGAACAAAACTATTCCTTTAATTAAGATTCTAGTCTTGTTACCTTCTGTTCTGATCCTGTCTGATCTCAATAGCTTCACCAGGTCAAGCTGGGGTCAGCAAATTACTCTCTGTCTTAGTTAGGGTTTTACTGCTGTGAAGAGACATCATGACCTAGGCAACTCTTATAAGGACAATATTTAATTGGGGCTGGCTTACAGGTTCAGAGGTTTAGTCCATTATCATCAAGGTAGGGTCATGGCAGCATCTAGGTAGGCATGGTGTAGGCAAAGCTCAGAGTTCTACATCTTCATTTGAAGGCTGCTAGGAGAAGATTAGCTTCCAGGTAGCTGGGATGAGTATCTGAAAACCCATGCCCACATATGACACATTTATTTCAATAAGGCTACCCTGACTCCAACAAGGCCATACTTCCAAATAGTGCCATTACCTGGGCCAAGCATCTTCAAACAACCACATTCTGTATCAGTGACATAGACTCTTGAGACAAAGGCCTCTAGTGAGAATTCTGAAAATTTAGTTTCTTTCTTTAAAAAAACAAAAAACAAAAACAAAAAAATCCCACATTTTCATTTTAATCCCAGGTGTAGCATATGGGGTTTCTGCAGATTATCCACAGCAGATTGTGTGATATTTGGAATTCTGGGGACCTTTCAGAGGGTCTATAAATGCTAGGTCCCTGAGAAGGTGGGTTGTTGGCTGTTATTGGCCACAGTTTGCTAAGTCGTTATGTGCAACAAGAAAAAGAAATTACATATCCTGATGATGAAGATCAACCTTGCCCCAAATCAGCAGGAAGTAGTCTAACGATAATTGTTCCCTTTCCTTTCTATCTTTTTGTCTATCCTGTCTAGTGATAGGGATTGAAAGGGTGGACGAAGGGTGGGAAATGGTGGAAGAAAGAAGAACTCATAAAGCAGCCAAAGGCAAGCTACAAAGACCCCTAGCACTAAGCAGGTGTGTGCTGCTTTAAGGGCCTTTTCACAAAGAGCACTCATTAATAAGGCAACTGTCAGAATGTGCTCTGAGCTCTCTAAAGGACAGTGTGACAAAATGAACATGCTGTGGTTCAAAAGTTGATAAGCTGTAACACAACTAGAATATTCCTGAGGACAAAACATCTTTACAAAGTCACACAGGGCCTGGAGTCAACTGAGAGGAAATCCCAGCTCCTCAGACATTGTGAAAAGGGAAACCATAATCAAGAGCCAACATTCAGAGTATTGTCTCTAGTAGACCAGTCTTCAGTCATGGCTGGGGATATGGTTTCATTCTTAAGACTTTTATAGCTTATTTTAATCATGTAAACAGACCAGATCCTGGTAGGAACTGACGGTGAATGTCATATCAAATGGTTACATTGTCATGATAACACTTGGCTATTTTGGGTCTCCAGGGACACCTCCTCAGAATGGAAGCCAATGCCACACCAGGCTACTGTAACTTGGTGCTAAACCTCATCAAGGTACCCGAACATCTGGGAGCCCTCAGGTGCTTATTTAGAGGTCCATAGCCTGTGAGCACATTCTTTGCATCCTGATGACCTTTAATCCATTGCCTCTCCAACATTTGGGAATAAATTACCAAATAAGCATCCATCCTTCAATCCTCTTTATGTTCTTTCTCAGGGTGAACTGAATTTTGGTTCAGAAATTGTCCTTGCCCATGACTGTCACTTGTCTTTGGAAAAGTAGTAAGGAAAAAAGAGAATCCTTAGAGAAGAAAACAAAGGGTAAATTGTGACTTCAATTCCATGCCCCTTGCCTTTATTCCAGAATAGCTCTATAATGCACAGTGCATAGCTCAACAATAAGGCCTGTGAGAACACATATATTCTTTTATTTTATTGCTCCTGATCCATTTTGGTCATGCTTTCTTTGGTGTTGGGCCTGTTAGCCTGTGCATACAGTTACCAGATCCGAAAGGGAGTCACATTAGAGAGAAGAATACTGACTAACAGCTAAACCTTCAGTATGGGAAATTAGAACCTCCCAACTGACAGGCATCATGTACTCCTGTTCTGGAAATTACTTCTAAAAACCTGGAGACACAGAGGGGAAGATAAAAACAGACACACAGAACACTTTGCCTCCCCCCGCCTCAACACCCTCTGCCTTCTCTCTGACCTCTGGCTACTAACTTCTAGCAGTCAGCTCCTAAAAGGTTCAGGTCTGTCTAAATGATTAAAAGACGCTAGAGAGGTCTTAAGAGTGAAACCATGTTCCTTGTAGTAAGTTACTAACAACCAGCATCCTGGGGTGAGGCTCCCATTGGTGCCATCCCACAGGTTAGCCTTGGTGGCTGGGATTGGGGAGGGGAGAAGCTTCAGGAGTAGAGAGACATTAGAGTCTGTCTATCCACTGTGGACCAGCACACTAGTTTGATTTCTCGATCTGCTCAGAGATCCAAAGGGTTACTTTAAAAATAAACACAACCAAGAACAGGAGGACAGATTTGATTATGCCACGTAAGTGTCTAGGTTTAACACACGCTCCGTCAAAAGCCCAGTGGAATTGAGTCAGTGAGAGAGGTTTGCACTCTATAAAGTTAGCTTTTGTTCTTCCAAAGTATTTCTTGTGAACACAAGTTTGCCTACAAAGCTACTTTTACATTCTAAAAAGTCCCCAATGTATGACCACCAGCTCCAGATGTGTTAATAGCGCTAACGTGGCTCACAACAGGCTACTTGAGTTATTGAATAAAATAACTCAACAGGCAGCTAAGCCTTCCGACCACACACTTTCACCTTTACATGCTCTGAATCAGCTTTCAATGGGCATTAAATTCTCCCCTTGTTTTCTTTCTCTGCAGCAGTAGCTGGAGTGGGGACATTTGAATAGCTGAGCTACTAAGTGCCCTTAAATATAGGCCTTTTAAGAAATCTCTGTGTGGATGTGAGTTCTATATAGAAGTAATGTCCAAGGGAGAGATTTGAAACATTGACACACTGAAATAAAAGGCAGGTGAATTGGCTTTAATTCTAGTCTATTATTTCTGACTAGCCCCACAGGATAACGTTGGACAAATGTCTTTACTTTTCAAAGAGTTAGGTTTGGCCACTACAAATTTTGCTCTCTAAGAGGAGATGTGGATAGGTACATCTGAGCATTGGCAATCCTTTGGGGCTAAGGAGAGGCAAATTTGCCATAGAGTTTGCACCTAGATGGTTGCTTCTAGAGGATTGTCTGGTTCACAGTTTAAAAGGTAACCAACCATGAAGAATAAAACTGATATGAAATGATGCCTATGTTTCTGCTGCCACAACAATCCAGGAACCCAGACCTCATGGTTCAGCATCTTAATGTTCACATCTGGACATTTTTACATAGCTCCATGTCATACTGAAGTTTACAGCCCTTTCCCGGGTGTTTCATGGTGAGTTATCTACTCGGTGTGACAGGAAAGGGATTAAAACTGTACCTCCTTACAAAAATCCCACCCCTGTCTTCTGCAAGTCCACATGACATGCCAGAAGGTGCAAAAGAGCGATGGCTCTGGGACAGTATCCAAGAAACAGTGAAATTGAATCTCCTTTGCTCTTCCTCAAAGCCTCTGGCTGCTGAAGCCCATTTTCCATCCCTCTCAATAGCTGTCTGACTGATACATTAATAGATCCATGTTTTTCACAAGATGCTCACACACCACAAGCATTCAGGGAATTCCTAGATCACTCTCCATTCTTCCTAATTTAACATCATCTACAAGGAAAACCACATGGCTTTGCCTTAGGATCATTCATGTGACTTATTTTTTTATTTATAGGTTTGGTTATAACTAAGACTATAGTGGGTTATAATGACAGAAACAGGATCCCACTCTACTAACTGCACTAAGGACACAGAGAGAATGGATAAAATAAGGGTATTCATGTTAAACAAATATAGAAATACTTGCCCCAACAAAGGAAATATTAAATAAGCAGTCATTCAATAAGCTTGCTCTTTCCGCATAATACCTGCATTACAAACAAACAAGACCTTCAGAACACTCACCTCCTCAAGGATGCTCTTGATAGTCAGTTAACAACATTTACTTTTTCTTCATTCAGATTTACGTGGAGGAAGCCCCTGTGCTGACTATAGAAGCGTCAAATGAAGAAGCAGAAG
>NW_022196896.1:87567422-87578839 GCF_008632895.1 Mastomys coucha
AAGCATGCATTTGCCAAGTATTGAAGCTTTGCAAAAGAAAAAAAAAATCTGCCTCCAAGTCATTTGTTTCTATGTCTCTATGACTCTCTTAGAGTTTCTAAGGATCACCGCTTGGGAGGAATGTGAATGGCATATGTGTTTCTCAGCAGAAACCAGGTTGCCAAAACTTCAGCCATGTATTTAACACCTCTGTGAAATGTCAATCACAGGTAGTCATGAGAACATGATTCTTCCACATCTGCTTTCACTCACTCACGGGAGATGCTCTTCAAACAGGCCCAGCTACCTGTGGTATCATGCTACAGTGGCGGTGTTTTCCTGCAAGTGCGCAGAGTATTTGAAGGTGGTTAAGCTGACAGAGATGCTGACTGGGAGTGTTGCTGAATGTTGGGGGGCTGGGAGACTAGGAAGTTTGCTTAGCGTGCAGGAAGCACGAGTTGGGGGCTGGAAATGTGAAACCAAAAGAATGAAATCCAGGGTATGGATAAGTGATTGGGATAACAACCATTGTGGCTGAACCTGAAGACTCTCAACAGCTACCCAAACAGACTCTAGAACTGACCCATAGTCTGAGACCTGGTCACATGATCTTCCTTCCTTCCCTCCTTGTCACCACTCAGGGTCACACTTGGTTCCTCAACAGAAGCCTCTTACAGTCTCTCCTGGTGCCTTTCCATTTTCTCCTGCAGCCATAACTTCTAGCACATTTAATCCTACCTTTTCCTTTGCTTCTTCAATGGTTTGGATCAGTACATATAGGAATACTACAGTGCACTGTACATATACGCAGTTATATGTTTACCTATATATATTCTATGTACACACAAAGTATATATTTAAAGTAAACTATAGTATAACACTGGACACCTGGGCTTTATCACTTGGCTGCTGCTGGTCCAGCCTCTTACTCTAGCCACTGCTGTAGTTTGGAGGGCAATGTAGGTCCTACCACCTTTTCCCTGTTCCAGCTTGTATTATTCCTCAGTAATGCCCATGTGACCTGGGAGTCTAGCAGTGTGAAGTCATTATAGACTAGTGGAGAATGGGAGTCCATACACGAAGAACTTTGTCCCATCGTTCCCTAGGAAGCACCGAGGTTCACATCAAAGCAGCTTCAGAAGGTCCTGAGGATCCAGCGGTTGTTGTGTGCACCACCGACCAACTCATCACCTATGTGCTTATGTGTCCTCTTTGACTTCCCTCCCCCCCCCAGCTTGGCTTTGCTTCTCCTTTTGGACACATACTGCTCCAAGGTGGCTTTGAACTCTTAATTCTCCTGCATCCTCAGTGCTGGGATTACAGCACTCATCGCCATACCTAGCTCTCTATCCCCACTTCAACATCCCAGCCCACCATCACCTCTGCTTCTCAGGATGCCAAGTAAACTGTCTTTGCTATGATTTTTTCAAGGAAACCAATAACTGAGGTCTTCCTAAGCTAACTCCTTGGTGAAACTGCATACAAAAAAAATGAGTATGCAAATATTTAAACAAAATGTTTAACATAATATTTAAAGTCAACTTATATATCACTTGAAACTTGGAACCTCATTTTAGAGAATGCTTTTATGAAATATGCTGGGGTAATTTGGTTCAGACTCTACTCTCTGGACAAAATAAAATGAAATCAGTGTTATTACACCATTGAGTGAAGATGTCTAGTAAAATCAGACTTTCTTGCTTCTGTGTGCTTTGTGCCTACCCAGCAATGATGCACCCTCTCTGTTAGCTCTTCTTAGCTTAATATAATCTTGGTAAAGATGTTTTAAAGCTTATGTTTGCAATCATTCCATTCCAGTTTTATTTCCTGGAAGCATTTTCTCAGGTGATAAAAATCACGAAGCATGAACTCAGGGTAGTAGTCAGAATTCTAAAGATGTCCCCCAAACTTAATATTCCTTGGTTGTAGTATCAAAAAAACTTAAGGATCATGAAAGAGATTTACAAATGCAATTAATATTACTAACCAGCTGACATGAAAACGGAGCAGCTGTTCTGAAATGATCAGAATGGGCCCAGTATAATCCCATGAGCTCTTTAACAGAAGAAGAGACAGATAGGGGTGGCAGATGGGAGCATGGAGGAGAGCAGGAGGATGCATCCAAGGAGATCTATGTGTGAGAAAGACTCAGTCCTCTCTTGACTTCAGAGATGGGGGTAAGGTGAGGCAGGAAAACTTGGGGGAACTTCTAGAAGCTGAGAACAAATTTCTGGCCACCCAGCAGTAAGGAAGGGAGTGGGGCTCAGCTGAGCAATCCCATCGGAACTGAGTCCTGCTAACAACATAAATGATCTCAGGAGATTATCTTCCAGAGCCACCAGATAAAAGCTCAAATTGGCCAATATCTTGATATTTTTGTCTATATGATAGGGCAAAGAGATTGCCCAGTGATACTAGGTGATAACATATGTGTGTATGTTACATGTGCGCAAACAAGTGAATGTAGGTATGTATTCATGTGTGTACACATGCATTTGGAAGCTAGAGATATCTCCTTGATTGCTCTCCACCTTATTTTGAGATTCATTTATTTTGTGTGTATGAGTGTTTTGCCTACATCTATGTTATACACATGTGTGCTTGGTACCAGCAGAAATCAGAAAAGGACATTGAATCCTCTGGAACTGGAGTTATGGATGGTTGGGAGCCATCATGTGGGTTCTGGGAACCAAATTATGGTTCTCTGCAAGAGCAGCTCATGCTTTTAACCACTGAGCTGTCTCCTCATCCCACATTTTAGTTTTATTATGGAAATCATAGAATCAATTTCATTCAATATGGCCACACATTTTTGATCAAGTCATGATGTGTTGTAAAAATGTACATTGGAGTTTTCCATTGAAAATGGAAGTGTTTATATACAACCAGGATTTTTTTTAAATGTCCTTCTTAGTACAGAATCATAGCTCTATGGATTTCTTTAAGGATAAGTGGCATACACTGGAACTTTTTGCAGCCATAAAGAAAAACTAAATTAGGACATTTGGAAGAAAATAGAGATGGAAATAATCACGTTAAGGGATCGGGGACCAGTCTTAGAAAGGCAGATTAGTGCATGTGTTCACACACAGAACATACACATGTAGGTAAAAGTATATATGTGTATATTTGTGTGCATGTATATAATGAAACTATGAAGGGGATCATAGGAGAAGAATAAGAGATTTTAAGAGGGTAGGGGATAGAGAGTAATGGAATGTATGTGACATTAAATCAAAAAGGGGGGACAAGGAGAAAATCTTGGAGAAAGAAGGGAAATAGCCAGCAGTGGCAAAGGGGACAAGGAGGGCAATGTAGTAGGAGGATGAGTTAGGATAAAACCTAATGACACATGTGTATAAAGATGTCATAATGAAACCCATTTTCATGTGATAACATAAAAAAGTGATGTGTGTGTGTGTGTACGTGTATGTATGTGTGTGTTTGTGTGTGTGTGTGTGTGTGTGTGTGTGTGTGTGTGTGTGTGTGTGGTGTTCTTCAGCCCTTGAGAACTGAAAGCTATAGAAACTACCCCCATGATCTTGACCAAATACATCTTAATAAGGAGCCTTTTGGAGGGCTATTATGAGGTTTTCATATGTGGTAGGAGTCTAAAGTAGTATGGTAGTGGCAAGAATCAAGCTATCTGCAAGTCCACAAGATTAGCCCTTCAGCAGGACTAAGCTGGTGGCCCAGCATCCTTGCATCACTCCCCATGCAGTCAGGTCCTGGTACTCTTTCTTGTCTCACTGGCTGCAGATTCTCAGTCTTAGGACAGAAGGGAGAAAACTTGTGGACTTTTCACTCCCAACCACCTTCGATTTGAGAAACAGTATGGGTCACTGTTCTTCTAATATAACTACTCATAGTGAAGCCTACAGAAAGATGTATTTAAAGGGGGAGGAGTACATAAAGGGAATTCATATGACCACCAGTCAAGGACTGGCACATGTCCACAGCAGAGGGGATGTTCACTCTTTCACTGAGACCATTCCTAGGGTGTTTAGGCATGGTAGCTGATGGTAAAAGCTATGTCCCTAGAGAACTTAGGGATTTGTGACACAGATCTTTTTACATCTATCAAAGAAGCTACTAAAAGGCTCCACACGACCAATCAAAGTAGATGTCCAACAAGGAATCACCTACTTTTACAAGGTAATTCCCTAAGCTTCCTTCATAACACATAGCAAAATACTAGGCTACTGTAGTTTGGCCCCTTGTTGCACACTTACTTTGCAGACATCTATGGAATATGTTTTACTTTCAGAGAAATGATAGATTGTTTCTGAGTTGCCAGCGACTTGTCTCCTGTCTCAGGAACCATTTTCTACCAATGATGGTACCATGGTAGCAGTTGAAAGGAACTATTTCAGGCCTAAAAATACATGGACTTACAGCCTATGGACATTATTAGGAAGTTCTTTTCTCAATGAGAGAAACCTATAAAATCAATTTTTAGGCACCTGCAACAGTAGGTGCCTGCCAGAAACCTGCCTAAAAACAAGTTTCTCCATGACAGAAGCTTAACCTGTGTGTAAGAATTAGCCCCTTTGTAAATTCACTGGGAAGCAGCCAACTTAATGTTGAACAATTGCATTCTGTGGACCCAAAGGCTGAAATAATCTAAGCAAAAAGTCTTGAGGTAGGGGAAGTGCATGGAGTTGGCAGCGAACAATGACAGCAAGTCCCTAGAACATGTTTCTGTTTGATAGGGGAAGGACCTCGCTGTCAAGTTTGTGTCTGAGTGTTGAAGTAGATAGAAATGAACACTTTCAACTTGTATTCTCAGTTTATTATGTCTGTCTCACCAAATTGAATACAGCCCTCACAAGCACCCTGTCTCATGTGTCTTTCTATTTCAATTACCACTCTATGGTAGGTACTTAATAAATGTTTGTTTGGAAACCACTACAGAAAACCACCGCCAATCAAAATGCAGAGTTATAGAGCCTAATCTCAGTGGATACATCTACAAAACACTCCTGTATTTATGGCTTGGGGAACAGTGGGGTTGGGGGAGAGGGCAGGAAGATTGTAAGAGACAGAAAGATGAGGGAGTTTGCTGTGAGATTGTGTCTTCTAATAATACCAGAAGTTATTCCTGTTAATTCTCAATGACATGGTCACCCAGACATGAGCTGAAAGAGAAACACCAGTGAACAGGGATGCTGCGTGAGGAAATTGCATGAAGACTCAACCCTACACAAAGATCTACAAGCAAGTGTGTAAAGCTGGGAGGGGAGGAAGTCCTTTCCATGGAAGAGCACACCAGTCAGTTGTTCAGAACCTAATGATTAGTCCTGAAAATGTACATACAAGCAACATTATATGGACTCAACACATTATATTTAAGAATACATATGTACAATATACATATCATGCATCTATACATATTGCATATTTTCACATATGCAATTTAAATATTGCATGTTTTATAATATTTTTATACCTATTGCACAATATATTCCTAAATATAACATATATGTATGCAATAATAATACATATATGTTTTCAACAGCAATTGCTGAAAAAAGAGGCCATGAATTTGAATGAGGGTAGGGACGAGTGTATGGAGGGTCTTGAGGAAGGGAAGGGAAGGAAGAAGCACTGAAATTAAAGCAGTTTCAAAAATAAACAAAAAAATCTGTATCTTGGGAAAATGAAATGTTTGTTTGGCAAACGAAGAGCAAATAGGAACCATTGCAAACAAGCCTTGGCTGATCACTGTTCCCCTTTCCTATCATTTCATCCAATAAAAGTAGTAGCTGTCAAAAAAGTGTCAAACATCATGCCAAGGTCTAAGGGGACAGAGGAAGAACATTGCTCATGGTTCTCACATTCTCTTAGTGAAGGGAGTCACTGATTAAATAATTGCAGGGTCGATTCAAAATGATGTGTGGGTGTGCACTATTACAGGAGGTGTTTTGCCATGGCATAACACCTAGCTAGGACAGATCTGGGAGGACATCTTTGAAAATGTTCCTTGAAGAAGCAGTGTTTGAGTTGATGTCCAAAGAAAGGGAAAGGAATTAGCTCTGTTCAAAGAAAACAGGAGTAACAACAGTCCTCAAAGAAAAAAACATCATTGTGCGGGATCCATAGCCACACAGGTATGAGCCAGACACAGAGAAGAGGCCTGTGGAGCAGGCATTGAGAGGAAAGAGCAGATTGCAATGTGGAGATCATGACAGTTTTCCGTGTTTTCACGCAGACATAATGGGTGATGGTACAGCAGATGTCTTGTTATCAGGAACCCATAGACATTGGGTCAAATGGCAATGTGCTGAAGAAGGGCAGACACTGTGGAGCAACAGTTCTCAAACTGTGGGGTCATGACCCCTTTGGCAAGTTTCTATCTCCAAAAATATTTACATTATGATTCACAACCATAGAGAAGTGGCAACAAAAAATTGTGGGTTGGGGTTACCAGAACATGAGGAATTGTATTAAATGGTCACAGTATTAGAAAGGTTGAGAACCACTGCAGTAGAGACTAGTTAATGATATCCTGGGATCAATACCAAGCTTCATCACTTCTGGGATGATTGATTTTAATTGTCAACTTGACACAATCTAGAATCATGTAGGAAGTATCTCAATGAGGCTTTGTCTACACTGGGTGGGCCTGTGGGCATGTCTGTAGGAGCTTGTCTTCATTAAGTTAATTGAGGTTAGAAGACCCAGTTCACTGTGGGCAGTACCATTCCCTAGGCTTGGGATCCTGAACTGTATAAGAATAGAGGAATCAAGGTAAGTTCAAGCTCAAGCAAGCATGTATGCACCCATTTCTCTCTGATCTTGACTGTGAATGCGATGTGAGTAGCTATTTGAAGTTCCTGCCTTAACTTTCCCAACCTGATGAACTGTAGCCTGGAATTTTAAGCTGGAATGAATGAATCCCTTTCTCCCCTAAATTGGTTTTGTCAGGGTATTTTATGGTAAAAATAGAAATGAAACAAGAATATGCCTCAGACAGAATTCTTCCTACACAAGAAAAGCAAACCCCTATTTAGTTCAGCAACTCTTAAGTCAAGCTTTCTCCTACCTACGCCAAACACATTTCTGTCTATCACAAATCTCTTGAAACAAAAGGTTCACTGATATTCAAGAATCTCTCTGACATCCTTATTGGTAAAATGCTTTAAGAGTTGTTTTATTATATAAAGGATTACTATGGGAATTTGAGATGGATAGGCCAATTTCCACTTGGGCTGACTACCAATGCAAAGGATAATAGACTCGGTACCCCTGGCTATGGGAGCTCTGATGCCCAGACCAGAATGCCTAACAGAGTCCATCACACTATCATGGCTTGGCTGCTGGAACACTTCCCACCCACACTACACCTTGTTTCTTACAGCTACAGATATGTGCAGGTATGTTAATTTCATTAATAAGAGTGGAAAATGGCTGTCTGAAAAGGTAGCAATGGATCACTTGTCAGATCTCTGAGAGCACTTGCTTACCCGCATTCAGCTTGCTTGATTCATCTTCTCAGGATAAAAATGCTTAATAATTTATGACTGGAAGGTTTTACTTCTTGCCCTTGTGCTGTCAAACCCGTGTTAGTTACCTCCTGGGGAAGTGTGTCCAGTTGGCACAGAGTACTATTAAGTCAGCGATGCCTTGCTATTGCTGTGGAACAAAAGTGCTTCCTGTTCGTGATACAAATCACCCCTTATCATTATTTGTCAGCCTGTTACAAAGCAACTGACAGATTCCAAATTCCTGTTGTAAAAGACAACCCTCTTCTGCCTCTTCCAGCACTTCGAGTTTACAGCCGAACTGCAAATGCCATCCCAAAGGTATTAGGTGGCTCTTTTCCTTTTTCTATGTTCATGACAAGAAACAAGAAAATGAAAAGTTGTGTGAAGTTGAGAAAATTGCAGAAACCTGGCAGGGGATGACTTTCACCTGGGCAATTTGTCAGTTCCAGAGGGATGTCTGAAGTGAATTTTTAAGAATAAGAGGCATCCGGTTCTCATTCCAACTGTTTTGCCTGGTAATAATTATTGCAATATGGAACAAGATCCCCAGCCTTGCATTGCACCTGTGCAGGCTCAATAGCTACAGCTGGCCTTCAGTATTAGTTAACACTGAAGACAAAAGTCAAAATGCTCTTTATTATTCCAATACATTATCTTCCTAACTGTAGACATCACCTTCTTCCACATTCAGCCTACCAAGGCTGTGCTCACACATGGATTCCTGTGGCCTCATGGGGGAGGAGGTTGGGAGCCTTTTGGACCTTCATTTTCAGGTTTCCTTTCTCTAGGGTTATAAGTGAGCTAGATTGGTAGTGGCCTGAAGTGGCACAAACCACTCAGATGATAGGACTCGTCTATCATTCCAATCATACGGTAGACACATGTTTCCAACTTCTGAAGTCTCACTTTAGTCTGGTCCCACTGGATCTGTGGGGATCTATAGATTAAGATAATACAAGCAAAAGATTAACTTTCTTTCAAGTGTGGATTTGGAAAGAATATGGGGTCAAGACCTAGAGACTTTAATCCTTTAGTCACCCATTTACAGACCTCTTTAAGCCTCTTAATTGTTGTGCCCTGTGCATAGAAAAAAAAAAAAAAAAAAAAAAAACCTCAAGACTGCCCTCCTTCTATCAATGCTCTAGGGATTAACACAAGTTGGAGGAATCCCTCTACACATGTGAAATGCTGTATGTATAATATCCACTGTCAAGAGCAGACCTCACTAAAGATAAACTGAGTATCTTGAGCTTGCTGACTCCTATGCAAACTCTGGCAACCATGTACACACACACAAACCCAAACCCACATATACAAACATAAACACATACACACACAGACACACATACATATATACGCTTACACACAAATACACATGTACACACATGTACACATATATACTTACACATGCACACACATGCACACATGCATATACATGCACATATACCATACACACACACACACACACTACACCACACCACACACACACAGTGGGTACTAAAGAATTTACCGATGTTGGTTCAAATGCACTCAGTATAGGCTTACCTGATAGTTACAACAAACCTTGTTTGACCCCTTGAGGTCCTTTCTAGACCTATCAGCCTATAATTTTCTGTTGAATTCTAAAGCAGAACACAGAGTGAGGGCCATATGTAAATGCTCCCCTGGCAGTAAAGACAGGGTCTATCAGTTTTTCTGAGCTCTGGCTTTATATATAACGTGTGCTAGCATCAACCATTTCACAAGTACTATCTCCCAGAACTGCTGTGCTATGCAAAACCAACAAAGGAACTCTGGGAGAATCAGTGGCTGGTATAATACACAGCACAGTGCTGAGGGTAACAAAATAGTTGTGTAATTATTCCCGGCATGACATGTCGAGGCAAAGAAACTTTAGCTTCTTTTAAACAGTGTCTGTCAATTTCCCCCTATCGGTGCAGGAATCAGCGACATACACAATTTTACCCATCAGTGTGACGCCCAATTATTTGAAAAGGGTGAAAACTTTTGCCTCTTCCCAGCATGATGGACATAACCTTTAAATATTGGCAATGGCTGGGATGTTTCATGTTATAAATTTCCCAAACATATTTGTGAGTTTTCACTTGCCATCAACTTCACGTTCTGTTCAAATTAGAAAGTAGTAACAGTGCTTTGCTTCTCTCTCTTAAGATCCAAATTTATAGCCACAAAGATGCTTAGCTGGGCTAAAATGGCCATGTAAATGCTAATAGAGATTGTGGACTCTGCTTTGGGCATTATCTTATTGTATGCTTGGTACTTTATGTGTAGAGTAGTCTGAAGGCACATTAGGGTTGTACATAGACTCCTTTGACCCTGTCTGTGTACATTACATGACATATTATTCTCATTCAAACCTCAGACCTAGTCACACAGAAAAGAATGCAATTATTTGTCTCCATGTTGACTACAAAGAGTTAATAATTTTCACCAAGTAAGCTTCTAGATTCTTAAAATATAAATTTGTATAACAAAAATTACAGCTATCTATTTACATGTGACATGCAACTTGAATAGGCATTTATACATTCTGAGTCCATATGCAAATGACTTATATAAATGATTTATAAATGACTTCCCAACAATAATGCCCACTGCTCGCTTGCTTTCTTGTTCTCTCCCTCCCTCCTTCTCTGTTTCCTCCCCTCATAGAAACACTGAGAAATTGTCTCTACTCTTTTGACCTGTCACCAGTATACAGTGTCATCTGTAATATTACGATGAGTGTTTGTTGAATTGATTTGATCACCTAATAAATTCCCTTTCTTATTTGGAGATACCTATAGTTGTTATACAGAAGGCTGGATATATATGTGTTCTAGAGAACTAGGGGCGGACATGTGACCTACACTTGGTTAGTCTGATTGTTCACCTAGAAGTTCTCTTAGAGTTATGAAGAGATGAGGACAGCTTAATGACCAGCATGTGGGACAGTCCTCAAGCAACGCAGACCCCGTTCCAAAGCAGCAGTGTCCGCGGCATCATGAGGCAAGAGGGGCACCCTGGGAAAACTCCTGGGGGACTTGCAATCAAACTGGCTCTAGAGTGTAACCAATCGTTCCTTCAAAGGAAGATTTTTTGAACATGAGGTGAGTTGTTTACAAACATTACCAATTGGTACAGTACCAATGCTCCAAGTCATGAATTAAAATAGAGGCCCCTCATCCTCACAGTTGACAAAGCTTGTCCTATGTTATCCTGGATTTAATTTCATCTATCTTCTTTCCATTTCCTGTTCTGCAGTCCTCTAGACCAAGTCAGCATACTTCTTTCCCCAAAGCAGGTACTTCAATTTAAATCAATTTCCTTGCTTATAAAAGCTTACCTATTGTTCTAATCCATGTTAATTAAAGAATCTAATGTCTACTGTGTTTATAGACACCAGAGGCTAGAAATTCCTTCATATGCCTACTCCCCCCAATCAAGACTTACCTGGTTATCCCAAACCCATGGAAAGAAATTTGTCCTTGATCTTCTGTCTTTTAATAGCACTGTTCTTATGTCAAATAAGAACAATGGTGGAAGAAAAGTAGTCACTTCTGTTGGCATTCACCCTCTCTTGGATTATGTGCCCCTACAATGATAGACATTACATATCATTTGTTTGGTAATAGTAACATTTTCTAGTAGTGGTCAGGCATGCTGAGAAACAGTGTGACATACACAATGCATAGCTTACCAACATGGACATTACAATTTTCAGATATACAAATTCTCTCACTGCTTGACTTAAAGCACTGTATTATCTCAAATTATATTCTATGATATGCACCTTAACAAAGAAACAATGTATTAAAAAGTTGAAAATTTAACAACTAGGTATTTAGGTGTTAAGTAAATTCATCATATCTAGTTTTACCTAACTGAATATTTCAGCTGTTTTTACAGGCAGCCAGTAAAATAGCCAGTCAATGTGAATAAAAAAAAAAA
>NW_022196896.1:87578849-87579116 GCF_008632895.1 Mastomys coucha
GCAGATATTTCCAATATAAGTTTGTTTCTAGCCAGAAAGACTCACATATTCTTTGGTGTTTACAAAGTATTAAGAAAGAGTGATGTGAGGCTGGAGAGAGGGCTCAAGTGGTTTAAGTGCACAAACTGTTCTTGCAGAGGACCTGAATTTGGTTCCCAGCCCCCACGGGGAAGTTCACAATTGTACATAATTCCAGTTTATGAGGATCCAATGCCTCTTCTGACCTCTGACCTCTGCAGGCTCCTGGATGTATACATATATATATAT
>NW_022196896.1:87579126-87591399 GCF_008632895.1 Mastomys coucha
ATATATATATATATATATCCATAAATATGTATATATATACATATATATTGATATACATATATATATATATATATATATGGGCACAGTAGCATATACATAAAACTAACTAGCTAACTAGTATAAACAAGAAAATGAGGAGTTGGGAAAATGAAAGAAATTTAAATGAGAAAGTCAATGATCCTTATTCACCTAGTTTAATTCTCAGAGAAAAAAGGTCTGAAGAGAGCATAGTTTTGTGACATTAATAACTGGCATACAGAAGATAGCATTTCTAGACAGCAAAGAAGAGATAGAAGAAGAACCATATGTTTAGGAAGGCCTTTATGAGCGGCATCAGTATGGCCCGTTTGGGAAAATATTACCATATGCATAATGCATTTGCAGAAGGTTTTGAGGAAAACATTTTTCTCATGGGTTTATTATTTTGTTCAATAAAAGAAAGCCAGGTCTTTTTTTTTCCTGCAAATTTTCTATCTCCCATGAATGCATTTGGAATGTAGTAATAAAATAAATGCATTTGGGCACCTTAGATGCAAGCAGTTGTGGATTTTTTGACATTTTTTTCTTTTATTGTTGAGATTATAATGTAATTAAATTGTTTCTTCCCTCTCCTCCCTCCAAACCTTTCCAGATACCCCTCCTTGCTCCTTTTTTTTCAGTTCATAGCCTCTTTGTTTCATCAATTTTTGTAGCATATGTACATGGATATGCATGTGCACATATATTCCTAAAAGAAACTTTTCAGTTCATATAATGTACGTGTATGTCTGTTTTCAGGGATGGCCATTTGATACTGGGTGACCAGTTGATACCCTCTTCCCTGCTTTCTGAATTCCATCATTGTCTGTACTTATTTGGAAGACAGAGGCCTCCTGAGCCTTTAGCATGCCCATGGCCATCTTCCTCATTCTGTCTATGTGCTTATCCATGTGGGTGAGATTTTATGGGTGAGATATACAGTCTCACAGCAAACTCCCTGATCCTCTGGCTCTCAGAAAATTTCCACCTCTCTTGTGAAATATTCCCTCGGCCTTAAGTATGGGAGTGTTTTGTAGCTGTATCAGCTGAGACTGGGTTCCAACACTTTGCATTTTGATTGGTTGTGGTTTTCTGTAGTGGTCTCTGTCTGTTGCACAGGTACATTTCTTTTATGAGGGCTGAGGAATATACTTCTCTGTAGGTGTAAGAACAAGTATGTAGCATGTCATTACGACTTATGCTGCTTTAGTCAAGTGTCAGAATAGGTTCTCCAAGATTTCCAGTGTTGGCTAGGTTTCCTGTACCAGGCATGGTTTCTCTCCTGTTGAGTGGGTCTTAAGTCCAATTAGAGAGCTGGTGGTGAGTGCCAGTATGTGTGCCCCGACGTCACCGTTAGGGTTATTGTGACTTGCTGGTGTTGTCATTGTTGTTCACAGGGGTCATGGTTGGGTGAGATTGTTGGTTGTCTCTCTCTTTTATAAGCTTGCCTGGCTCCCTTGGTCATCAGGAAAGCTAGTCCTCCGGGAAGAGGCTCTCAGGTCAGTTCCAGCGCAGGGGCCTCTGGGGCCTGTGTGGGAAGTGCGCAGAGTCTTCAGCAGTAGCAACTTCCCTTTCAGCTCTTGGAGGGCAACCAAGGGCAAGAGCAGTCATCTGTAACATTCTTGAGGACAACCTGACCAACTCAGAAGGAGGCTTCTCGTGGCTGGTGTTAGGGATTTTATTAGATTGTCTTCGGCACTTAGAGGGAGCATTGTCAGCTCAGATGGGAAAGTTTTACTTAAACTATATACGTATATTTATATACAGACTTACATGCATAATGGAATTTTTATAAACAATTAATAGTATGATTTCTTGTGATTTTTTTCAGACACTCTTATTGTTATTTTATGCTCCACCTTCCTTCTTCTGTGTTTACCTACCTCTCTCTCTCTCAAATCAACCCACTTCCCCATCAGATCTCTTGTAGCCTGCTATTTTCCTCCCTATTGTCCCCTGCTGCTCACTGGCCATAGTTCCTTCTGCAACTATTCCAGGATATTTACATCTGAAGGTCTGAGCCCCAAGACTCTGATGAGAGAGAACCTGCCATGTTTGTCTTTTGGGGGTCTGGATTACATTACTCAATGGGATCTTTCCTAGTTTTATCCATTTAGCTACAAAGTTCATGATTCCATTTTTCTTTGCAACAGGATAGTTTTCCATGGTATATATATGTACCAGGTTTTGATTATCCATTCATCAGTCAAAGGACATTTAGGGTTTATCCATTTTCTAGCTATTGTGAATAGAGAACAATGATCATTGCTGAGCCTCGGTATCTGTGGAGTTGTACAGCTGGGTCAAATGGTAGATTTACATTTAGCTTTTTGAGAGTTATCCACACTTATTTTTACAGTGGCTGAACCAGTTTGGAATCCCAGTTGTGGGCTTTTAAGTACTTTTTTTTTCACTTTGCTTCACGGATGGCTCTAGGTCAGATGGCATGACCATATAGGAGGAGGGGACATCATACAATGAGGCTTGCGACTTCAGTTCATGTATGAGCATATGCCCCGAGAACACCCTAACTATCGGCTGTCTTTGCCTTTTACTTTCAAATAATTTTTCCTTTGATTTTATTTATTTTTTATATGTTTGGGTGTTTTGCTCACATATATTCCTGTGCACCATAGGCACAGAGTACTCAAGGAAGCTGGAAATGGGCATCAGATTCCCCGGGACTGGAATTACAGATGGTTGGGAGCCACCATGTAGGAACGAGGAATGGCATCAGCCTCCTCTGGAAGAGCAGCTGGGGCTCTTAAGCACTGACTGGCCTCTCAAGTCCTTGCTCTTTCTTTAGTAGAGGTGCTTTACACAACCAGTCACAGACCTCAGCTCTTAGCATTCTCGATGACAAAGATCTCAAGGAAACAATGGTGCCAACACATGTCTGAGAACATATTTAACACGCTAATTACTTCCCTAGCATCGTCCTTGTAGTCCCCTTCCCACCTTGACACACTGTAGAGTGACACAGGGTATGATCGTCGAGAAACATGTGGAGTCCAATATAAAACCAACTTGTCCCTGATTTCACTTAAAACCTACCTTTTATGTCCTGTCTTATGTCTACCTGTACAGTGCATCAGGAAACATCTCCTGTTTGTTTGTTCTGTGCTGAGGCCTTCTGCTGAGAGCTGCTTCCCCCTGGCTCATCGATATGTCACTCCGGGGCACTACGTGTCCTCGAATGTCAAGAGAAGAGAAGAGGTAATTCCAGAAACTAATTTTCAAATAAAATGGCAACATGATTGAAACACATTCCTCTAAATTCAGTATCAATTAAGTTTAATGGTCACAAGTCTTCTATCGATTTATAGAGCTGTGTATATCATGATTTTTAGAGAGAACATTACTCCCGAGACAGCTCTCTAATTGAGAGAAGGATTCTACAGTCCAGAGGCCTTCGATTAATGTTCTATAGAAATGATTTGCAGCTTTTTGTTCTGTTGCTCGCTGGACCAGCCATACACGGACTTCGGTTGGCAGGTTTGAGAAATTTAGCAGCACGTACTGCAAACAAAGGCTGACAACTGTATTCTCCATGACACCAGAAACCAAGAGGAAGGGCAAATAACTGGCAAGGCTTTTGTTCTCCTGGTCATTTTCCTCATGGGAAGGACCTACAGACAGTATGAAAACCATGAATGCAAGGCACAGATAACTGTCCCTCAATGACAAGGCAGAAAGGTAGAAAATGGCCCTTCATTGTCTTCAGGAGCGCAGTCCTAGAAAAAGACAGGCTTGGGTGCTGGATAGACCTGGGGTCCAGCGCTCCTCACACCAGTACTCAAAGTGAACGACATAACATGGTACTTATCATTGGCTTTAGGAAAGTTATTTAACATCCCAGATGTTCAGTTTTCACACCTATGAGATCTTAATAATGAACTTCTGTGAAATACCACAAACACGTTCTGTACTTGGTGAGCACTTTTCAAAAGAGATTTAGCTCTTGTCTCCCCTCTGACATCTTAGGATTTCCTTTTGGTGGGATACAGAGACTTTGATATGATGGGGTGACCTGTTAAGAGTGGGTGAGAAGGCTGGTAGGATAGTTCATAGGGTAAAAAGCACTGATGGCCTGAATTCTTCAAACTGTGGGAACCACATGCTCGAAAGAGAGACCTGAGTCTTTGAATTGTTTTCTAGTATCCACAGACATGCTGTAGCATGTAGCTTAACCCCAGTAAATGAATAAGCATAATGTTACAAAAACAGAACAAAAGAGAGGAGTTAGGCATGGTGATACATACATGCAAGATTCTAAAAAGTTCAAGGGTAGGCCTAGCTACAGAGTGAGACTCTATTACAAAAAAAAAAAAAAAAAAAAAAAAAAAAAAGGAACAACCCAAAACCGATAACAATAATAATAACAAAAAACAGCAAAAACTAAATGTGGGGTAGATATATGGGTGCAGGGAAGGAGGATGGTGCACACTGCAGGGTGGAGAGTTTTGCACAGCACCTACAGACCATTACATTCTACTTGCCTCCCGGCTTTTCTGGCCTTATTGATCTTTGGAGAATGAGCTGTTGCTGGACTCAGCAATTGCTTACAAACTCGGCTTCCTCTAAGAACTAACAAGGCAATTTGAGCTTCCTAAGAAGGCAGAGCAGTGATTGAAATGCCAAAGTTGTCGTCCTGTTAAGCACTAAAGAAGTCCAAAGACAGGAAAGTGAGGAACTGAGAAAGATGCAAGACCTGAGTGGCACCTTGGGACTTTACCCATTGCCTTGGACAAGATACTGATTGGCAAATTCATACTTTCTCTAGGCAAGGGGAGGACAATGGGTACCATGAGCCATCAGTTCTGTGCTGAGAAAGGCTGTGTGATGTCTCAGGTAGATCTGGGTTTGGGCCTGAGTGCTCACCCTGGCTTACATGTGAACTCGAAGAAGTGATCTGACCTCTCTGGGACTTATTTTCCGCCTGTAAAAGGAAATGCACTATGTTCATAAAATTATTTGGGATGTTAAATGACGAGAATGAATTTAAAACAAAGGGCCTAGTAGTGTGGAAGACATTAAAGTTAAATCATTGGCTTATTGAGTTATAGAAAAGTTTCTCCAAAGTTCTATGTCCTCTATAAAATGATCATGATAACAGTTCCCACTTTTAAAGGCTTTGGGGAAATTAAATTAACCACTTCATGAACCTCCAAGTAGTCACTGGCACAAATTAACTTATGCAAAAGCATCCTGTATCTATGCCCTCTTTATTCTCCTGCCTCCTGGCCATCTGCCCTCTCCTCTATATGCACAGCCCCTAGTACTGAACATGGCCCCTATCCGTGTTCTAATATCCAGACTGAATCTTCCAAAAAGCCTTGGCAACCACATTTCAAATGGATATCACCACTCTCCAGTGGGGTAAGTCTTCTTTTGCCCTAATGGTCACAAGTAGCCACTTTGAGGCTAACTTCATCTTTCCCTAAAACCAAAACCATTAGCCCAGTGTGACATTTCAGAAAAGGGAGGAGATGGCTGAAAACATAGCTGGTCATTTCACACCTAATTGGCTTCCCCTTGAAACTGTAGTGTGCCTCTGTCCTTGTGTGGAGTCTCATTTTCACTCCTGGTCACCTTGTTTCAAGAGAAGTGGAACTGAGATTGAAAAATGCCGGGGGAGGGCACGCTCTTGCTTAGAGGTTGAGGAAGATTCATGTTCTGTGAGAAGCAGCAAAGGATGGGACTGGCAAAAGATTAGGATGAATTTGATAGTAGACCTCAGCAAGATGAGGGTTTAATAAAAACTCATTGGTCAACATAACAAGCAAACCCCGAGAACAAGTGGATGCCCAACATCACCAAAAGGCAGCAAAAGGAAAATCAATACTCACTAGCAGCTCCTCCAGTAAATCTTTTCTTGTACAAATCTCTGATGTCAACGATGTTTCTGTAACTAGGATTCTGTCCTTATATTTTAAAAGGCTGAACAGTTTTATGCAATAAAAATATGTGATCACGAATGCATGTCTAACATGGGTAATTAAATTTCACACTTCAGGGGAGAAATAAGTTGTTGAGGGATATCTGGAAAACAATTTTGAATGTATGTCATTTCACAACTAGCCAGCCTCCCATGGGCCTTTGCTCTCCTGCTTGGGGAAAGAAGAGGAGCCTGTCTAGAGGGTCACTTAATAAGGTAAGTTCATTCTCTATTATACTGAGCATCTCTTACTCCCAGTAAAGTGTTGGTCAGCGCTTGGAATCTGTTCTTAGTGGATCCCAAACTTAAGAATCTGAAGAGATAAAGCCAGTGTGTATATTTTGTTTTCTAGAATGACTTAGAGATCTCTCTCTAAATGTTCTGAACCCAAATCTCAAGATGACTCAGTGCAAACATTTTCTCTTGAAGTCTTTCAGACTTAAATCACTTGTGTAAGGGCCATCACTGGGGAACTCTGATCTTCAAACACAGAGGCCCAGACAATGATCTCTGACTTAGACTGTAAGCTTTCCAAGGGTTCTAGTTTGCTGCCTCCAGAAAGAATGGTCATGTTTATTTTGTTAGTCTTTCTGAGCAGAATGCAATTCCTTATTAAAGGTAGGAGGCGCCCTGGAAGGGAATTGGCAAAAAGATTTTTATCTCCTGCAAAAGAAAATTGTATCTGTTGAGAAAAGAATAATTTGAGAAGTCTCAAAAGAAAGGCTCTTTGTAGGGGGCTTATAACGAATCCCAAAAATACGTGTTTGGCCCAACAGGCAACATTTTTGTATTAACTCATACAAATCAAATAGAAGTATTAGAAAGAAAACATTTAGATCATGATTTCATTTGGAAAAATTGTTTCTTTTTAAAACATTACTTAAAGACTTATTTATTTCATATGTATGAGTGTTTTGCCTATATGTATGTATATATACCACATGCATACCTGTTGGCCATGGAGGCCAGAAAAAAAAATCATTAGATACCCAGAAGCTGGACTTATGGGAAATCTGACCCTCTTGGTTGATGCTGAGAACTGAACCTGGGTCTTTTGCAAGAACAAATGCTCATAACTGCCAAGCCATCTTTCCAGACCTGCATTGTTTCTTTTTGAATCTATGTTTTCATAGTGTTGTCAATTTTGAGCTTATTTTTATAATAAACCTTTTATCAAACTAAACTTTTAGTACCTCAATGTGTCCCTTAGCCACTCACTAATTAAGTTAAAATCTGCTGGCTTCAATTAAAAGCTCTACAGACTGCAAAGGCATTGAGCTCTGCTGTTAGGGTCAGATGTCAGTTCCTGGCTCACTTGGGGTATGACATTACATATGCCCTAATATCCAGAGAAAAACTGTGGTCATAGCTCCACGGGTTGTGGAGAATGAGGGAGTATTAAGTTCTACTGGTTGGGAACCTTACCAAAACCATTTATTTTAATTTCCACAAGAACTGATTTTGGTAACATTCTCATCCTTGTCAGGACCCCACCCAGCTGTAACTCTAGTTCCTGGAGATCCCATGCCCTCTTTTAGCTTCCTTGGGCATCAGGCATGTATGTGGTACACAGATTGACATGCCAGCAAAACATCCATACAGAGAAAGAAAGAGGGAAAGAGAAAAGAGAGGAAGAAAGAAACTAAGGTCCACGTGGAATAAAAGGCTTAGCTACAATTCTGTAGCCAATAGTAGAACAGGAATATTAACTGTCATTTGAATGACTTCAAATGCCAGATTTTGTTACAACACAGATCAAAGCAGGAAGGGGACAGGACAATGACAGACTGTATAAACAGCCACTGTCTATTGTACATACTTCTGTGAACAATGTCTCTATTTACCAAAATGTACAGTCCCTGGGGAGGAAGAAGACCTGGGACAGATAGCAATGGGGGTGAAAATGATACATGCATGAAAATATCATAACCCTCCTGGGTTTTTGTTTTATTCTGATTTGTTTTGTTTTTGTGGTTTTGTTTTTGTTGTTGTTGTTGCTTTTGTTTTTATCAATTTGACACAAGCTAGAGTCATTTGTGAAGAGATAACTTAAATTGAGAAAATCCCCCTACCAGCCCTTCCAGCAAGCCAGTGGGACATTGTAAATGTAACCTCTTTTCTCCTGTAGTAATTGCCATCTCAGAGGCTTACTGCCTCCATCTGCTAACTTAGGCCTAATCCTGAAATCTTCTAGCCTTTGTACAATCTTATCTAGGCCTAGAATATTTTTAGCCTCTGAGACTTACTGCTGAATAAACTTATTGCTTCCCGGTTCTTTTTGATCTCTGACTGGCTGATTCAACTGGCTGATCAGCTGTTCTGGCCCAAACTCCTCTTCATGCTGACTGATTCAAGCTGGCTTCTCCCTCCACCTCTGACTTTTGCTCTGCTTGGCCTCAACTTAACTCTGGCTACCTGTTTTAATCTGGCTCCTTCTCATTCCCTGGCTTGTTCTGTCTACACTGGCCTCTAACTTGTTCTCTCTCAACCTGTCTCCATAAAATTGTCCCAGTAAAACTGTCTCCTACTTTCTCTTCCTGTGCTCTCTTTAAATAGCTTCTCATTCTTCTCTCATCTCATGAGAATTGGGCATACACTATTCTGTCAAATCTTGCTATGATCCATCACTTTGTTTGCCACTCACATAGACATCAGTTTCAAACATTGGTGTTTCCTTCTACAAACTAAATTTACCTTCATGGGTTGGGAATAAAAGTATGTACTAAGGGTATGTCTGTATTCCAGCCAGAGGGATTAAAGGCCTGCCCTAAGGGCTGAGCCACACTCTAACTAGCACAGTTTTTTTTTTTTTTCAGTAAATAACACAATCTTAGGGTTCACAGTGTGGTCAAATACCTTGTAACAGAGCATTTTCTTGGTTACTAATTATTGGTATGGCCTTGAAGACCCATCTACTGTTGCTGCCAAGCCTGGGCAAGTGGTCCTAGACTGTATCTAAAAAGCAGGCTGAGCAAATCACGATCAAGACAGTAAGCACTGTTTCTCTGTGGCTTCTGCTTCAGCTCTGCCTCTAGGTTCCTGTCTTGAGTTCCTGCCCTGATCTACCTTCCATCAGTAATAGAGTATGACCTAAAACTTGTAAGATGAATAAAATAAGCTCTTTTCTCCTCCAGTTGTTTTTGATCATAGTCTTTATCACAGCAATAAAAACCCCAACTAAGAAAATAATGAAACTCACTTTTTTATATTGAGTGGCAACTATTTTTAAAATTATGCAGAGACCATATATTCTCCTTAAACACATTTTGGCTTTTTCCTTACCATCTTGATGAACAGATTACAATAAAGATGACATTATGAGATGTTCAAGGTTAGATCATAAAAAGCAATGTCCTTTCTGTAAACTAAGCAATTCCAAATATGTTCAGAGACAGCCTTTAAGCTGACACTTGTTCTAACAGAGGTAAGTTGTATTAGCTAGGCCCAAATTGTGGGCTCACAAATAAAATAAATGCTGTTGCTTAAAGTCATTAAATTTGAGGGTATTTTGTTAGGTTTCAGTAGTTAACAGTGAAAACTAGAAAATATCAACTTTATACTTATAATCACAAAGGGCAAGGTTATAGCCATAAGAATATATGTGTAAGTATGCCTCCGTTAGTCTACTTTCCACTGATAATGGAAATATATATAGTATATAAAGACAGGAGATTTTATACTCACAGTCTTTGAGGTCTTAGATCCTTAGCACTATGATAGGCTTCGATGAAGACCTTCCTGCTTTTTCATGTCATGGAAAATGGCTTCATGGTAGGAGCACACACAAAAGAAGAGATCAGGTAGAAGGGCCAGTTGCTCTTTTGTAACAATCTGCTCTTGAGGGAAGTAACTAGAGTCCTGGAAGAACCGTATTAACTCTTTATAAGGGTAATGAGTCCAATGATCTAACCACCTCTACCGATTAGAAGATCCACACACTCAGCCATACTATAGTGTGTGCCAGAGCTCCAACACATGGAGCCTTTGGAAATAATTGCCATCTAAGACACTGGGTGAATGCATAAACGTAAATGAACAGGTGTGGAGATCCAGAACATGACAGTAGTGTTAAGGAGAAAGAATCCTAGGCATAGGTCTCTTCTGTTTGTTGTGTGTCCCAATCCTTGCAAGGTCAAGGAATAAGGATTCTGCTGCACATGATTGCTTAGACTCCTGCTTTCTCCTAGTGACAAATAGTGTCAGCCATGATTCTTCACAGCTATGATTGGTTTCTCATAGCTCTTCTCTGTGTGATTCTTCCTGCATGCCATGTGGTTCTCAGGTGCTATTATTTATAATGCACTGTGGTCCACTGTCAATCACTTCATAGAATGTGCTGGACCACTCAGGATGGCCATTCAGAGTTCCCAACTTGCATCCTTAGCATTAGTTTTAAAATGGGCATGTTATTCCAACAAGCCCATTTATATTCACCTGAGATTTATACTTGGCTTTGGAAAAAAAGATGTCTTATATCATCTAATTATTAATCTCAGTTCTTCCTCCTTATATCTATAACTTTATCATTTAACTATAGGATTCCTCCAATAAGCATTTGGAATATTTCCTTGTCCTATAGCTTTGGACTTGCCTTGTGGCTTACTTTGGCCAATGAGATAGTTGTTAAGCATGATACAAACATGGACTCAAAATGTGCACTGTGCTTGTGCACTGGGACTTGTTCATTTGTACGTCTGCTTTGACTTGAAAAATACTTCCTTGAAGAAACATCTGCCCTACATCTATGGCCAGGAATGAAATACATATGAAACAGCTCTGCCCTCGAAAAAGTCAGCCCCCACATGTATAAGAGATAAATGTTTCTTATGAATTTTGTGATTGTTGCACTCTTTTTCTTTCAATAGGTTACTAGCACATTTTCTTTCCATGGAATTGCTCAGACATAAAAGGCAACGTAACTTCAGATTACCTGGGGCTGTCTCATTGAGACAGTTTAGCAGAAAATGAAGCCAGGTAAGGGATCAGCAGAATCAAAAGAAAGAGAGAGAAACAAAAGTATTTTGCCCATGGAGGAAACCACTGCCTATAGCCTTTGGATGGTCTTTGGAATTCCCATTTGGAAGGCAATAAGTTTCTTTAATTCTTCTTTTATCTTTAAGATAATTTGAATATGGATTCTGCCATATTTAGTCCAGACTAAAGTATATCATATGAGTCATCTTATATATGTTTCCTGCCTCTTGGTTGCACCCTTCATCGCTACTCACATTGCCATTTCTAACACCAGAAAATTGGCTTTCAGCCATGTAGATTTTTGGAAGGCACAGAAAGATTTTGCAGTTGAGATGTACTCAAAAACACAAATCGTTGTATCTGTCTTCCTCTCCTGCAGAGGATGCAATGAACCTTGGCCTGCAAGAGACATGGCTATTCTCCATCAGCCGTGACAAAAGGCCATTGTCCTTTGGAAAGACTAGACTCTGACTCTGCTGGGGTTTTGGTGGTACAAAAACTGAAACAAAGGCCCCAGGACCCTGCCAACATATGGGTCTAGACCCAGAAATCAAACATGACGTTCCTTCCATGGCAGACACACTGTACTCTAGGTCCAGCAGGCTGTGTTCTTTCCATTTTAATTACGAAGCAGGGTGTAAAGAGACCACATGGCAGAGAACCGCTGTGGAGCTTGACAAGGTATTTTATCAATGTATTATTATATACAGATGTAGATAAAGCCCAGAGGATGACGAGGGGCTCTGAAGCTGCTGAGGTCTTGGCAGACGTATGTTTCTGCACCCAGGAGAACACACTCCGAAAAAGAAGCTGAAGCACAGAAATGTGATTTTTCCTCAGGCTTAGGAATAGAGTTCAAGAGTGTTGAGCGAAGGGGGCAGAGTACCCTGTAGAACAACCTACATGTGCTTAATTTTCTGGCCCAGAGTTTATTCCCACATCCATGTAGAATGAAGCACCATCATAGACATGTGATGATTGCGCCTATTCCCAAGTGCCTTCAACATCAGGCACTCAACATAAACATCTCCTTCAACCTCCATAGTGATTCCTGGAGGTACACTGATGTAAACACTGCCACAGCCTCCGGTTTCACACTAGCCAATGCCTGCTTTTGTTCAGGCTCACAATCTGCCAATCAAACAAACTCGACTTCCTAGGATTCTATGGGAATCTTCCTATGGGAGATCAAATGACATACACAGCTTGGAGTGAAAATGAAATGCGTGGAACCCCATGGACCCAGATACAATCTAAAGCATTTGCATCTACCATGGGGACCTCTACTTACAAGTCAATGGATTCCCTTAACTCTCTCTCCCTCTCTCTCTCTCTCTGTCTCT
>NW_022196896.1:87591409-87593287 GCF_008632895.1 Mastomys coucha
CTCTCTCTCTCTCTCTCTCTCTCTCTCTCTCTCTCTCTCTCTCTCTCTTTCTCTTCCCTCCCCTCTCTCTCTTTCTTTCTTTTTGGTTAAGATAGTTTGAATATGACTGTCACTTAAAACAAGAATAGACTCTTCTTAAATATGTGTCTCTCCAATCTGTTCTCTGCCCCTCTTTACATCCTTTTCAGCTACCTAATAAACATTTCTCTTCCCTCTTTCCAGTGTTTTTGCGACAAAGTTTCACCATGTAGCCCTTGATGGCCTGAAATTCACTATATAGACCAGGCTGGTCTCTAACTTACAGAAATCCCCCCACCTTTGCCTTCCAAGTGCTGAGTGAGATTAAAGGCATGTAGGGTGTTTCTCAGGAAGCCTATTGTTTTCCTGACAAAGGAGGGAAGGAGGGAGGAAAGAAGGAGAGAACAAGAGAGGGAGAGGGAGAGAGAGAGAGAGAGGGAGAGAGAGAGAGAGAGAAAGAGAGAGAGAGCATGAGTGAGAGAGGTATGTATGTGTAAGAGGACAGGATTGTTTGGTGGGATGCAGATATCATAATCCTTCTGTAGGCCACCTACCTTTGTTATTTGCTCTTGAGTGGAAAGAGATCAATATAAATGGAAGACAGCAGTTTCCCCATATGCAAGCAAAAGATGACAGAAGAGAGGTGGTGTCCCCATCTACTTTCCATCTTCCCAGAAAACTGACATTTAAGAGAAAGCTTCTTGTAAGGTCACAACGCACAGGCAAACTCCACTCTGCCCTACACTCACATGCTATGCTCGCCCCATAAACTCCACTCTGCCCTACACTCACATGCCATGCTCGCCCCATAAGTTCCAGGTAGGATGCAGCCTTGAGGTCAGAGACTTTAGAAAACATTTCTATGCCTTTATTCGAAACTGTAAAGTTCAGAAAACACAGCCTGGCTTTTAAGTAAGGGCAAATTGTTTTAAAAAGGGAAATTAACTCATGAGTGGGCAGTAGGAAATCAGGAAGTATGGAGGGCTCCGAAATGCTTTCCTGGCAAGACCAGGAACTGATGAGAGCATAAAAGTAAAAGCTTCCACAAAGAGAGGAAGGGAGGATGTCGCCGCTTTGGTTTTGAATGTTTCTCAAAGACCATTTGCTGATGGTATAGTCAGCCCCCACTTTGGGGTTACTGGGAGGTGGTGAAAATTTTAAGAGGTCGGGCCTGGTAGGATGTTTTCTTGCTTTCGGGGCTATACAGTACCCGAGTCTCTGAGTCTCTCCTCAATCCTGTCTCTCCTCCCCACCCCTCTTCCCTATATCCTCATTATGGTGTGAGTGTTTGTGAATGGTTTGCTTTTTCTTACCTCAGGCTCAAAAGCAACAGGGTCAACTGGATCATAGACCAAAATACTCCCTTTTCTCTTTGTAGAATGACTATCTCAGATTTTTTTTACAATATTAGAAAAGAGTAACCCAGTGATTAAGCCATGCTTATAGATGAATTTAAGGCCACCAGATAAACTTCAGTGGGTATCCCAGCAATAACATACAGAATCATCCTCCTCATTCTGATTACTCATTTCATCTTATTAAAATCTGTCAGGCTCTATATCTGTAAAGCTTTACCCACATAACTATCCAAACATGAACTGAACAAGGACAAAAGCAATAGACATGCAAAAAGCTGGTGAGGAAAAGTCCACAGGGCCTCAACCATACACAAAGAACTACAGGCAACTAAGAAACACTTAGAGCAAGAGAAACAGTGCTCACCAGGGAGCAGGACACCAACTGGTTACCCAAAACTAAATGATCCGCCTTGAAAACACACAGAGAACTAACACTATACAGACCCAGCAGGTTGTATTTAGGAATATATATATATATATATATATATATATATATATATAT
>NW_022196896.1:87593297-87619685 GCF_008632895.1 Mastomys coucha
ATTTATATGTATATATATATATGTATATATATATATATATATATATATGTGTGTGTGTGTGTATGCACATATACATATATGCATGTAATAATGGCTAATGAAAAAAACAGGCCATGAATTTGAAAGAGAGAAAAGAGGGGAATATGGGGGGCTTTGAAGGGAAAAAGGGGAAGGGAGATATGTAATTATATTATAATATTTAAAATGAGTTTCAAAGTCACTGTTAAACCTGGGATGGAAAAAGAAAATTTAAAGATGTCGGATTGTTTTTTCCTATTTCAAGGGTTTGTCTGCTTGCCCTTTCTCACCCCAAAGGATGTATAGTTAGACTGAAAAGTCACTTCTTATTATTCTGAGGGCATTTTTTTTAAGGGTGGTACAGAGGACTCCACTCAGGGCCTTTTTTCTTTAATGAGCTTAAGTTTCCTGGTTGAGCCTGGATCTACTTTAAAAGGTTCTTTATTCACAAGCAGTTTAACTCAGGGAGAATTAGCAGGTCAAACCCAAACAAGTCTCTCACTTGTACCAAGACTAAATGATTTTCCCCTGGAAGTGCCTGGAGAAGAAAATTATGAAGAGATTTGATTCTAAACTCCAGCACCCCAGGAGCTCTGAACTCCAGGGATTTTCTTCTTGCTTTGATCTGAGATTTAAGAAAGAAAAAAAAAAAGAAGAAAGACCTGGTGTGTTCTTAGCTGCCTCTCGTCTTTAGATAGAAAAGACCACATTGAGTCTTTTTCCAAGATCCAAGGAAAGACATGCATCATTTAAGGGTGAAGTGTACAGGGAGAGATGACTTAAAACCAGTCTTCTCCAGTCAACAGATTTAGTCTTTTTTTCTCCATCAGACTGTTTGGTATCATTCTTTTCGAGCCATCAAAACTGTTCACTGACATACTGGGTGTATCCAGGTGATATTTATATATAGTTGTGCATAGTATAGTTGGGAGCAGAGAGAAAAAACAATTATATATATATATATATATATATATATACACATATACATGTATGTATATACATATGTATATATATATATGAAGTGAAGGTTAACCCAAGACATGGGGTCATCTGTCAGGCCTGCTGAGTAAGTCTGACTATGCTAGGTACACAAGGCAATGGTGATCCAGAACACAACAACCAATGTTCTCTTTTTCACCTCTACAGTGTTTTTATTCATGTGGGTTTAGATAGCAACCCAAATACTAATTTAGGTGATAAAATCATGGACAATGGCTGTTAGCAGGAGTGGCTCATGGATAAAGAAACCGTTTGAAGAAAGAACACCTTCCAAAAGATAAGAAACAGCCAAGAACAGGAAGGTATTGGCTCTTGGCAGACAACTCATTTCTGTTCACACTGCCTGAGATAAGATGATAGCACGACTCTGTGCGTGTGTGCGTGTGCGTGTGTATGTGTGTGTGTGTGTGTGTGTGAGAGAGAGGGGGGGGGGGAGAGGATAGCAAGTCCTTACTGAGCCTTTACCTCACATAGGCTGTACTAAGAACTCTATCCATAGTACCTAATTCTGTTTTTGAAAAGTCTATGGAATTCTCATTAAGAGTAGAAGTAACTCAGGCAAGTTACCATGACAGTCAATGCTTAAAACAGCATTTAAGTACAAAAGCAGATCCCAGGATGAGACCTCCCTACATTTGTGGGATCTGTCTCTAGATACATTGTGACTTGGGTCCTGAGGTATGAACAGTACTCATATAACACCGTCTGATTTATGGCCTTTTAGTATTACTGCTCAGGGTATGTATAAGCAGAACCCCAGTAGCAAGAAGAGCAGGGAGGCTCGCCTTGCAATCTGGTTCCCTACGGTTCATCTTGACAGGGATGGAGAATTAGATTTCCCGTTGTTACTAGCAACCCCAGAGTTTTCCTTCTTATTGAGCCCCCTGGGGAGGAGCCCAAGAGGCTGGAGAAATGAGACAACATTATTTGAAGAGGGTCATTTGGTCCTAATGAAGAAAATAAACAAGTAAGTCACTGTTGTTTCCAGCCTGGGGAAAGGTCATTTGGTGACCTTGTGCATAGATCTTAAGAATAGATATTTCTTTAAAAACAAAAACTTTCTATCTTCTTTATCAACCACCTTTCACAATAAAAATTGACGTTCATTATGGCATATGTTCAAAAGGCTTTCAATAACAGTTTCTGGCTAAATAAATGAAGAAAACGTATCCAGCTACAGTGTGCTGCTATGAATTATCAAAAGCCACCGAGGCCAGCAGTGTCATTCTGGGCAGTTATCTTGAGACTTTCTAGAATCCATTTGTTTTCCTTCAATCATCTTACTACTCAAAATACAATATCAGGATTTTCAACCTTAAGATTTTTGGTCAGATGCCAACTTTTATGCCTTCTCAGGCACCTCACTGCACTTCCAATTCTCTGGTCAAAGGTCTCCAGGCCCGCTGTGTGCCTAGCCAAACCTTGCTGCTGTGACAAGCAAAACCTGCTAGTGCTGCTCCTAGATGGATCCCACCCATTGAACTTTATCCTCAAAGTGACCTTCAGAGCTGCTCCAATAATGCCTGAAGGTATTTCACAAGGAATTCAGTAAGAACATAAAGGAGTTCAAAGTTATCGCACCATCTTTGTTCTTTTAGTTACAGCTGCTTGACTTCTTGCTCTTGATCACAATGTGATTCTTATCGTGATTATGTACTGAACCAATGGCTAGATGTGAAGTACAGGATGAGAGTCATGGAACTGGATATAGCCTGTGTCTTTGTTAGGGCTCCTATTGCTGTGAAGAGACACCATGACCACAGCAACTCTTACATAAAGGAAGGCATTTAATTGGGGCTGGCTTACAGTTTCAGAGGTTTAGTCCATTAGGGTCATGGCAGGGACCTGGCAACATACAAGCAGACATGGTGCTGGAGAGGTAGCTGAATTCTACATGTAGGTCTGGAGGAAGAGAGGGGGAGAGAGACATTTCTACCCCAGAAAAGCACCCCAGTTACTTATTTTCTTAGAATATAACTTCTAACAAAGAGTCCTTCTCAGTTAAAAAAAAAAAAAGAAAAAAAGAAAAAAAAATGTGTGTACACTGGACATAGATAGATACATTCTAGAACAATTTTGTCAAATGCCCTGCTATAATTCTGGAGACGATTCGGTATTTCAGTCATTAATTATCCCATCCAGTTTCTAGAGAACATTCGGATATCAGAGCACCAGTTCAGGCCACTTTCAATATCCAAGTGAGAAGCAGGAGCTAGCCGGGCCTAAGGAGGAGCCATGTTCAGTCTTGTTTTTTGATTCCCTCACCACAAGAACACATGTCCTTCACCTGCTCCACCCCTCATCTCAACAGCAACCTGAGTTATGTGGGAGAAGGCAGAGGCACGGTTAAAGGGCTGGAAAATGAGATCTATGAGAAGTAGTGAAAGGCCTGGGATTACTGGGGCCATGGAAGACTGGGCTGCAGAGCAATTTAACAGCCTTCTCTTTGAAATGATCCCTTATGTTGAGGCAGACAGCTGTTCAGCATCTCCACCGAAGACCAACCGGGAGGAAACGGGCTCAAGTCACAGCATCGGGGATTTAGGACACAAGAAAGAATTTCCTGACTTTGAGAAATGTTAAACACCAGGAAAAGTTACCCATAGGGGTTGAGGAATCTTCTTCTCTTGGGAAACTTAAAAATAGGAGATTTTCTTAGCTGTCTTGAATGATTTAAAGAGCCTGCCTCACACTTGGCGTTGGGGAAGGGAATGCTATAACCACATAATCTTTTTCTGAGTATCTTTTGGATTTAGAATCTTTGGATTTAGAAACTAAGAAGATGTTTTTAGAAAGAAAAAAAAAGACACTTAAACAGATTTACATTTCCATGGACTTTCCTTTATCAATTTATCTAAAGTTTATGAGGCAGCATTAAAAAAGAAATGTCTGAATTTAAAATACCAGACCTTATGTAGTTCCATGTTTTTTAGTAATTACTGAAAAGTAAAATAATTGCCAGAATCTTGATTTCCTCATCTGTAAATTAGAGCCCAGATTATCTATACTGTTTACATTATATTACTATGAGGATCAAGAAAATCATAGGAATGCTTTTAGCAGTGAAAATAAAGATATGAACAGAAAACATTATCCTGGAAAAGTATCTTAATATAAACACCTCGATGCTTTTCTTTCCTTTCTGTAGAACAGGGGTCAGCGCTGAGAGGGAAGCCCTAAGCCTTCACAGTGTGGCTGCCTCCAACTCCATTCGCTAGCTCACTCCTCAAGGAAGAGTAATTTCACTTTGAAGCTGGGGCTTTGGAATGTTTCCTGATAGTTTGAAAAACCCAAAGATTTCTAAGTTGAATCTCAAATCAGGGCAAGTCTCTGAGCTCCCTGTGAACCACACAGCTCAGCTGGATTCAGGTGAACAGACTGTCATCCTGTTCCAACCATTTCCAAATAATTCTCATCAGCAAAGACTTGAAGGAGATCACAGGGCTTCAAAGGCAGTCGGGGAGTGGAGGGTGAGGGGAGCTGCCTGGGAACCAGCACAACATCTTCTGGAGGTAGGTTCAAGTTACAACAGGCTTGTGCCTTTCTCTGGGTTTGGGGGCCAACGGGGAGCATGCAGAAGGCCCCAGGGGACTCAGCCTTCTTTCTCCTCTTAAGATGTCTCTTTACTTTAGCAAGAGTCTCACTAATTGGGAAAACGTTCATTAAGAAACCATATCGCTCCTCAGAACAGGTTCCCAATGGGCCTGGGTTGAACATAAGGGGAAAGCCACTCTGCTGTTGCTTTGTGTGTTCCAACCTTTTTCCATTTATGTCCCTCTGTCATTTTCCTCTTTCTAAGCTGCCTCCCCCAGTGAGACACTTCCAGTGGTCCTGGAGTCAGCCCTCACCACGGAATCTGGGTTGTCTTACTACAACAACTTCCTTGGGCTTCCCCTTTAGAAAAGCCCCACTGTGACTCTCACCAGGCCGCCCCCTCCTCTTAAAGTACAATTTCTTTTATCCTCAAAACAGTAAGGTAAAAAATGAGAAAAAGGAAATAGGCCTTAAAAAAATAGTGGGGTAAGAAAATAAGGGGGAAAAATGGAAGTTTTTCCTTTGTCTTGTGATAGGACCCTGTTATGACCCTGGCCTGGCTTCAAATTCTTAATCCTCCTGCCTTGACAGTGTCAAGAGGGTTGGGAAAGGAACTTTGGTAGAAGGAGTTGGCTAGCAGCTAAAGAAACTGAGAATGAACTTTTAACCCTTCAAGCTTAGAAAAACGTGCTACCTAAGGGTAGAGGAAATGGATTACGCTGTGTAAACTACTGGGTTTAACCCACCAGCAGTCAGGCAAGGAACAGTGCTGGGAATGATAGAGTAACTGGCCCAGGTACTACCCAGTCAAAGGCCTCATCCTCAGGATGTCTGCTTGCCTTAAACATCTGCAACTCAGAAAGGGGACAAGTGTGCATCTCTAGAGTAGTCACCTTTGTCTTGGCTCTGATTAGGAAATGTCTCTTTTCTTTCTCTCAGCTGCTGCTTTTCTGACTTCTCAGATAAGAGGAGACCCAGACCTGAAACAGGACGTGGTGGACCAGACAGCTCAGTGGCTAAAGGCACTTAAGACATGCCTGCCGACCTGAGTTAAATTCCCAGGACCTACATGGAGGCAGGAGAGAGTTAACTCCTACGAGTTGTCCTCTGATCTCCTCATGCACCCACCCCCAACACACAAGATAAAAAAATAAATAAATAAAATGTAGTAAAAAAAAAATTTAAGAATATGGGGGAAAGGCCATATTCCACATAAACTTGTTTAGTTTGTGTTCTCTCTCTCTCTTTCTCTTTATTATTTATTGTTTATTTATTGTTGCTTCACATACTATAAGAACGACACACAGGTAAAGTTATACCAGTACAATGTGACTGTCATCCAGCTAGGACTTCTTCAGTCACTGAGTCTAAACCTTCATATTAATACCTGTAGGAATCTGACTGGGACCCCCATAAAAGAGTTTTGCCCCATCGCAGGTTGTGGGAAGGAAGTCGTATCGATGGACTGGTTAGACAGTGATTAATATGCGCCATAACTCATCGTGCTATCCCTGCCTCAGCATGCTGGTCCTCACATAGGGATGCTCAATTACTCACTATTGATCAGCAACTGCACTGCACGGACTAGAATGGCAGCATCAATTCATTCCATCCTATTGAGTTTCGGCCAATAACAATTGATACCTGGCATGTGTTTCCCAGAGACATTTGTCTGCCATCAGGGAGTTGATTAACAGGTTGACAGTTTGCATGTTTGTAGAAAGGGGAGGGAAAGTCTAAATTCCGCTTAAGAATCTGTTCTCATACCTGATGTGGAAGAAAGGGGAGCTGCCACCCCTCTTGATATGAGTCTCATTGCTACAATCAGCTGTTTGCCCCACTAACCTATTCACATGCAACACTGCTCTGCCCTTATTTTTTATTGATAGTCATGTGAATAATTAAAGTCTGACTACATGAAACACACATAAATCATCTTCAGTAGGCACGTAATAGACCTGGGCTCAGCCATTGCTCACAGCATAAATTAAGGCCAAAATATTCACGATGTAAACTAAGCATGGCATCGCCTTCTGCAGAATTCATAGTGACCTCCTTGTCACTCAAAACCCAGCCACCTTCAAGGCAAACCAGCAAAGAATGCTCCCCCGCCCCAGCACCCCCCTCTACCCTGCCGCAGGCCCCAGGCCCTAGGCCCCAGGCCCCAGCCATGATGGGGACTACTATCTCTGCCTTCACTTCACCTCTATGGTTGATGTTCCATAGGCAGATGACATGCTATTTGTTTTGAAAATCCCACTTGCTTCATTTGGCCATTCCTGCTGCGGCCTTAGCATTTGTTCTGTGTGTACTTTTCAGAAGCCCAGGCAGCACCGTCCAGAGCTATTAACCTCTCTTGCTAATGTCATCCATCATGAGCTTGGCACGTGGGCTTTTGCTAGACAAACCTAACAACATCTGCCATACATTCTGCAACTTCCCTTTGATTCCTCACACTTTATTTTCACTTTCATCTCCATGTGCTGGTGAGGTGTATGGCTGATCTAATTCACGTGCCAGAGAACTGGGAATATGCCATTTTCCCACAGGGCAGTGTGCCTGGCAAGAAATTGGGGCAACTGCTAGTTGGGATCTGGCAGGAAGCCCTATTGCCAGCATCCAATGGCCACTGAAGCGTTTCGCCAGCAAATCTCCTTGATTCAGTGGACACTGCACCTGAGAAACTACTCACTCGTGTACTCATGAGCAGCTGGCACATTAAAGGCATCTATCTTTGGAAAAAAATCATTTTATTTAGAAAATAAGAGACACATTTTGTTCTGGGATGCAGGGATGATTATACAGCCACTCAATAATACCTGAAGCTCTGCTCTTTGTTCCATTAAACCTCCTCCTTCTACATGCACCCCCCCCCCCCAGGAAGTCCTACTTTATTTCCATATCATTGTATTCCTGAATCCCAGCCCTGGCCTGGCATCAGTGATGTTCAGTAGTGACTTCCAGACATGAGTCACATCACACAACCACTCTGATGACATGTTCAGGGGCTATGGTCCTTCTATGGGTGTTAGATGCTGCATCTGTTTCCTTAAGGACAAACCTTTCTTCCTGCCAATGCCATTAGGACTTTTAGAGCCACAATCTAAGAGAAAAATTGCAGGTGCTGGAATAGCCATCAGGTCTGTTATTCTGTTAGTCACCTTGTGAAAACTTAAACTTGTTCTTAGGCTTTTGTTGTGGGAAGTGAAGGCTACTCAGAAGAGATAGGTGGACTGTAAAATAAAATATGTCCACTTTCATGAAAGTATGCCTAGTACTGAAGAATTCATTTAAAAACTACAAGGCGTCCAGAGCTATTTAAATGATCAAGGAATATGAGCATTCTGACCTCAAAGGACTTTTTTTTTTCCATATTCAGTAAGTAAGTCCACTCTTATTTTTTCAATGAGCATCATAACCTGTGAGTTTTTCTTTTAAAGGAAAGCAATGTCTGTGTCGCTCATAAGCTCACGTATCCGGACTGCAATTCGCTTGGCACGTACAAATACTGCATATTTGATCAGGACATAAAGTAAAGTTTTCTTAGGGCACTCTCCATCTTAAAGAGTCCCTGGATTGCTGGTGGTGGTGTAAAAGGGGAAACTGAGGTACCTGACTGAATCAACATGAGTGTGATCCTAATTTGGAATAGCTTCCAAATATTTGTTAATAAAGAGAGACCCACAGTAGGCATACGGGACATAGGCAGTAAAACGCACACGGTGTGAGGCTGCGGTCAGGAGGCTTGAAAGTGAGGCAGGGAAATGGCAACACTGACTCCAAGATCTCTGTATAGTCATTTCTCTTCTGTTATGATTCCTCCGTCACATATACTAATCCACGGATGAGGGGGAGGAATCCACTGACAACCAATTTTGGGGGAGAATCCACTCCCCCCCAATTCCTGAATGAGGCATCTTATTTGTGAAGTAAGGTAAGGACCAAGTCTTTCTCATCAATATAGTTCTCACAAAAGGACAATTAATTGTGGTAATGTAAATTAAGGTCACTGATCACAAATCTAGTCAGGTGCCCTCAGTTTCTAGCCATGTCCCTTCCCATCGAGAAAAATAACAGGAGAGGAGTCTAAGATTTCCAGGAAAGCAGAAGCATTCAGAATATTTCAGTACTGAACCCACTAAACTATTATTAGTGGAATGAAGTAGTGGTTCCACAGGGTTCTGCATCAAAGACACATAAAGAACAGTATTTATTAATTTAGTATTTACTAATTAATGTATTTATTTATATAGTCTCATATATCCCACTATGTAGTCAAGGATCATGGCAAACTTTCAACTCTCCTGGCTCTACCTCTGCCTGTACTTCCTGAGTTCTAGAAATACAATCAAGCACCCCTCCCTCCTGGTTTATGTGGTACTGGGGATCAAGGCCAGGGCTTTGTGCATGCTAGGCAAGTACTCTACCCATGGAACTACATCACCAAGCCATTCACTTTTTAAATTTCGGTTGACCATTCTACAAACATTTGTTGAGTGTATTCTATGGGGCTCTTGTCTCACTCCATTCTGGGAAAACAGAATAGGAGCATGCCTTGTTCAGAGTGTGACAGAGTGACATGGACAAGCCAGCTAAAGAAAGCCGTGGGAATATGTTTAAAAGGTGCTTGTGCAGTACATGGGGGGGGGGGTGCGATTTTCAGGCTCTGCCTAGTGTACATCGCAGATGTTTTTATAGAGAGAGCAAGATTCTAGCAAGATGATGTGCCACAGGAAAGCAAGCCAGGAGAGAAACAGACATGGTGCCACAAGCAGCCTGACAAAGTCACAGTGTGTTGTGACCTGCCATTATAGCTCATTATGACAGTAAAATGGTCCGTGAGGTATGTCTCACATCTGTCAATGCAGATTGCAGATCTTTCTGAATTCGTTCCCCATCTCCCGTGATCCATCCAGACTTGCATGGAGTCTTCAGAAGATATCTGGCATAGGCCCATGAGAAAGGCATTGAGTTGTCCTGTGGCACTCACTCTCCTCTCCACCCAATCCCTCACCGGCCTTGAGACCACTATGTCTGTGGACCTCACTGCCAGTTCTGTCAAGTCCTGTACATTCATCTTCCCAGCTAAGCACATCTCACTCTTCTATGGCATCCTCCTGTATGATCTTATCTCTCCACATGCCATGTCTCTTCCCTTCTACTCTAGTGTTCTCCAATGTTGGAGACATTGAACTGGCATTCTTATGCCATAGGTTATTAACTGTAGCAAAGCACTGGAAATGACTTTTCAAAACATTTTGCACATAGATTCCTTTATTAAAGGACTCCAACACTAGGCACAACTCCAGACTAGAATGGCCTCCACTTTGGCCAGGGCAAACTTCTAAGCCTGCCTCTGTCACTCTTTAGGCAGACCTCTCTACAAAGACTAAACCCTGTCTCTCTGCAAATGTTTCTAGGGAAGGCTTCCCACACCTGCTCGCCAGTGCTTCTTAGTTTTCTCAGTTACTGTGATGAGGTGGATTGTGTTCAAGCTGAGATACCTCACCATGAATGATAATTGGGAAATTATATCACATTGAGAACTCTTTGAGAAGCATGATTAAATCATTACACCTAAGAAGAAAGGGCTCATGTATTAAGATTTTTAGTTGCCAGAGATAGGAAAGCTGATCTAAAATAGTTTATTTTTTTTCCCACTTTTTTGTTTTTGTTGTTATTGAGACAGGTTCTTACTATCTCACTACTAGTTCAAGCACGTTTCTAACTCGGCTTTCTCAGTGCTGGGATTAATGGCACACACTACCACATCTGTCCTTAAAATAGATTGTTTTTAATAGGAAAATTCCTGGTTCATTTAGTTAAATAGATGAAAGATTCAGGTCATACTAAGTTTGATACATCATTTAGGCACTACGTCCAGTTTCATCTGCTATCTCGCTTTTCCTCTTTTTTTTTATTTGATATTTTTATTAGTGCCTATTAATTATACAAACTCATGGGTTTCTTTTGGCATTTCATATGCTTTGATCAAATTTTTCTTTTGTTTTGTTAATGTATTTTTCTGGATCTAGTAACAGGTTGATTGATGCCAGGGTGGCTGGTAGCATATCTTGGTAATATAATATTGTTTGTTTAGAACCACTAGGAAGGAGAAAGGGGAAATTAACAATTCTTCAACAGAAGCCTCTGCATCTCAGTCAGCTCTGGTCACTGTACTTCACTGAGTCGTCCCAATGGGGAATGAAGGCTGTAGGGTGAACTTTTGATTTCACTCTTTGGATGAGTGCATAGAATCAATTCTACCAGAATCTCAGAGCTGAAAGTGGATAAAAGAGAGATTTTCTGGGGGTGAATTAGGATATTGGTTTTAGAAAAAGAAGGAAATGCTAGAAGATAAGTGATCAAGTTTCACACACACACAAAATTACTCCAGGGGATAGGGTTATAACACGTGCTTAGCATTCTGTGGACTATGGTCCAATCTCTAATACAAAATTAACACATAATATCATGCCACAGTGCATATTTCTAAAATATTACAGGTTTATCAATGCAAAGGCAATCTCACAATGTAGAATAGAGTCATTTTCACTATGGACAAAGTTGGATAGGTCTTAGCCTTTAGATTCCATACTCAATGAGAGGTACATGTGCTTGTGAAAATAGGGGAGGCTGCATGTGCAGATCTGCCCAGGTCTCTAGATATCTAAAAGAGAGGTCCAATAATTACCTGTCCCACAATGAAGGTAAGAAAGCCTAATGTCACTTAGTTCAATCAGGTCAGGATCAGATAAGAACCAGCTATAAACCAATCAAATTCTTCCAGACAAAAATTGGAAAAAATGCATGCATAATGTATTGATTGTATATTTTGTATTGTATATTGATACACTGTGTATTCTATATTTATTGTATATCCTATATTGCATTATATGTTACACATTATTCATCATATATAATACATCACATATTATAATATATATATACATATATATATATATATATATATATATTCACAGGAGATTGTTTATATGATCTGTAAGACAACCAAGATGAGGAATTAGAGAATTGGATAAGAAAGGACAAGAATCTTTGAATATATAAAAATAAAGACTATGCACAGCAAAAGAGCTAAGAAATAAAACCACAGAAAAACAGAAGAGATGGAGAAAATATTTGAAACATAGTCAAAAGATATCCCAAGACAGGTAAACAGTTCTTAAAAATAGTTCAAATAAGTCAAAGAATCCATCAGGGGAAAAATGGATAAAGTTTAACTCCCAACTCAGCAAAAGGGTAAAAATGATAAGAAAAGAAAGTAAAACTGTAATTATCTAAAGAATTTTTAAAAAGAAAACTCTAGATAAGAGATAACAAACAAAGAAATAATTTAAGAACAAATATAGACTGGCAATTGTTTAAATGCTCAAAGAAATATGTCTAAGTTAGAGTTTCACTACTGTGAAGAGATATCATGACCAAGGCAATTCTTATAAAGGAAAATATTTAATTGGGGTTGGCTTACAGTTTCAAAGGTTCAGTCCATTACTATCAAGGTGGGAAGCATGGCAGCATCCAGGCAGGCATGGTGCTGGAGGAGCTGAGATTTCAACATCCTGTTCCGAAGGCAGATAGGAGAAGACTAGCTCTCACATAAGTAGGAAGAGGGTCTCATTTCCCACCCCCACAGTGACACATTTCCTCCCACTAGGTCACACCTACTCCAACAAGACCACCCCTCCTAATAGTGCCACTCCCTGGGCTAAGTCTATTCAAACCACCGCAGAATGCAATGGAAGTAATACTGAAGGGCTGGTGAGGCAGCTGAGCGAGTGAAGTTCTGGTTACACAAGTATGAAGACATGAGTGCCTTGCCCATCATCCACCTCAAAAAAGCCAAGCCCAGCAGATCTGTCCAGTCTAGCTCCAGATTCACTAAGAGACCTGGTCTCAACAAAGGTAAGGAACAACTGAAGAAGATGTCTGACATTGACCTCTGGCCTCTACATGGACTCCCATACACATGTACCCCACCCACAGTAACATGATTTGCTATTTTATTATCACTAGAAATGCAAATTGTGAGAATGGATCACACTCAGGGATGGTGACAGACAGAACAAGTACCCACACACCATGGCAGAAGTGCAGTGTTATAGTGATTTAGGAAAGGAGTCTAGCAATAATTTAAAGACTGATATTGGGCATCGAGACTCACTCTTGTAGTCCCAATGGACTAGAAGCAGTGGCAGAAGGGTCAATGAAGGTTAAGGCCAGTCTAGGAGTCAGTTTGTTTGTTTGTTTGTTTCAAAGGAAGGTTGGGGGAGGGAGAGAAGGGAAAAATTGGAAGAAAAGAGAAATTAAATATACTTTCTTTTCAACTTAGCTATTCTATTCTTGAAGTTTTGTCTCATAACTATAAAGACATTATTTATGAAGATATTTATGTATAGATTTGTCTCACTGGTCAGAGTGATGACAATAACAATAAACTTGGGAAACAAAATAAGTGTCGTGGGCCAAACAGAGGTTTGAGAGGATAAAGATGTTGGAAACCAAGTCTGATGGCCTGAGTTTGATCCTTAGAACACAAGTAGTGGAAAGAGAGACCTAATTCCTGCACATTTTCCTCTTACTGCCACCTATATGGTGTAGTGTTTGCACACACACACACACACACACACACACACACACACACACTAAAATGAGTGTCCATCAATAAGAAATTAGTCAAAATCATATGGAATATTCATGACACAAAGCATTATCCAACCAACAAAAAGAATGTCTGAGAGCTCTGAGAGCTCTATCTCCTGGAGTGACCATTATCATTTATTCGCCCAATCAATAATGCTTGTTATTATTGTCATATAATACACATCCCATCTGTCTATTAATTTACCTATTAGAAACACAGCACTATGAGGGTAAAAATGTATAGAGTTCATGAATAAATTCATAACCAAATTATAATAATATAATTATGCAAATGATTGCAGTATGTCATGACATGTATGGTGCATAGTAATGCATGCTTTGTTGTGTTTGTTTTTGAGATGTGACCGAGTTGGCTTGGAGTGCATAACCCTTCTTTATTTGTCCCCGATGACTGGAATTATAGATATGGCCGCCATACCTAACAATACACGCTTAGTGAGACAAGAGAAGAAATCTATGCAAACATCTGGACAGGGAAATAATTCTGTCCGTGAAACCATTGAGACATAACAGAAAGGGTTATGACGGTTTAAAACCACAAGTGAAGTTTTGCAGATGGAACACGAAGAAGAAGAAGAAGAAAGCAAGAACAATCTGTGCAGAGTGAAGAGCCGCGGGGAATCAGGAGCATTTGGAAAAGAGCAAAAAGCCCACAAAAGGCTGTTTGCAGGGAAGAGCGTGGAGGGAGAAGTCAGACTGTTGAAAGATCCAGTCACCTGCTGGGAGTCTGGGAGCCACTTTGAAGGTACCAAAGTGACAGAAAATCTCTCATTGGCAAAGAAATACATTCAGATGTAGTTTTTAGGGAACGAACATGGGCACCAAGATGCAAATTGACTTTATGTCAAATGTCAGTTCCAATTGATTGGTCAGGAGAACTGAAGGGCAGTGTGGTGGAAGACTGTGTGGTCGCCTACGTGTAGGTTTGGCGGTTAAGGTGTCATGGCCAATTAACAGCGTCTACTATGAAAAAAGAAGAGAGGAAAGAGTGATAACTTGGCCCTGTGTCTCCTCTGACTGCAGCTACTTCAGATGCGTGGAGGAGGGATCCCACAGGAAACACCACCATCAGGCACACAGGCACAGCACAGGATGGTCTTCACTGATGTCACAGAGGGAGAAGGAGGAACCAGTGTCACAAGATAATGCAGAGGAGATCAGGGGGATGGGCTGAAAGGATGTGACCCAGGCACTAAGGGCACCTCTGGCAGGCAAGTGGGTTTCAGATGAAGATTATAGTATTACGACACAGGAACTGACCTGACTTGGCCTCTGGAAGCAACCTTGAAGAGGGAGAGATGACTCAGCCATTCTGGAAGCTGCCAGGGCTCAGTCAGCATTTCTTGCCACCAAAGTACGGTCTGGTGTCCGTAGCTATCTGTGCTTACTCGAGTATTTCTTATGATTTATTCTGCAGAGTAGGTCCCGGAAGTGGAAATAGGCAAAAACAGGAAGCACAACCCCTCCAACTTCGGTCCAAAGGCCAGGAAGGAATGTGGGCCCTGACACACCGGCAGTCTAGTGTTCCCATTATGTCAGCAGTGTTTACCCTCCCCAGGCACTTCCTGCGACACAGGAGCACCTCTAAATCTCTTTCTCAGCAGAGGAAATGACTATCTCTAGGAAGTCATCTCTTTCCCCTCCACAGACCCAAAAATGGAAAAGCTGTTGAACTTTCACTAAAAATACCAGTGCTATCTAAAAATAATATCCATCAGCTCTGTCTTTGCTCCAGGAAATCCTCACTTGAACACCTCTTACGTCATCAGTGGCCCTTGTGAAGGGAGCCTCTTGGAGCCACTCCCCGCCGCTGTCATCCCAGTTAAAGTCCACTCTGAAATGAATTTCCATGTTTCTTCCCCACTAATGAGATCGAGAATAACTGCTGGCCAGGACTGAATCAAATAAGCGCTTTCCCAGGGGACAGATGGTCCCCCAAAGTCTTCCGCAAGCACCCACACCCAAGAGCTTGTTTCTTTCCTGTCTGGCTGGCTTCCTCTAAGCTCATTACCGTTTCGGTGTCATTTTCCAGAACAGGAAAGAGAGTGCAGGAGGTGGCCTTTGGAACCTCGGGTGGAGGTGGATGGACACACAGCGGCTGACCTGTAAGAGAGAGAGTCTAAATGAAGCTATTTGTTAGGGAACCACTGACAGACACTTCAAGTGTTTCTTGCTGCCCCTGTCTCTGCTGCTGGCTCCTTGGGGGGCACTCATTGGCCTGGCTGGCAAAGGTCAAAAAACTCACAGCTAAAAGTTGGCATTTGGCTAGGTGGTAGAGGTAATGGGATCCTATGGGCTAGACTCATGTAATACAGCCTTGGAGAGAAAATATCTAAACTGCAGCCTTAATGAGAACAATGGAGAAAAGACAAACAATAATGAACTTAGCTTCTAACTTGTGTGTTAAAGAATGCCTCCCTAATCACTGGGATGAGTTATCGGTTTTACTCTACAAATAAGGGTGCAGGTGGGTCTCAAATAGGGACGCTTATCCAAGGAAAAATTGCATAGTATAGGTTGAAATTCTGCTGTTGCTTTGTTGAGCTATGTAACACTGAAGAATGTTTATGGACTTTCTAATAAGACTCCTGTCTCTCATCTGTGAAACCACTATCAGTATGGTTATTAAAGTTTTTAAAATGCATAATGCCTGTAAACAGGCAGTTTTCCATATACATACCCGCCAATTATTTTTCAGTCCCAGTGACTGGACCAGGGCCTGGTGAGACAAGTGAGTACTATATAGCTGAACTACATCCCCAGCCCTTGTTTGTTTGTTTGTTTAAAACAATATCTTAGTTGTGTAGACCAGGCTGGCCTAGCCATCCTGATTCTTCTGCCTCCACAACTTGAATGCTGGGACTGTAAGCATGGACCGCTATGGCAGCTCTGACTCCTTTACCAAGAGCCTTTCCATGTCTCTAACATTCTTCTAGTATCAGAAAGTCCACAGACAAGAGGTCACAGCAAGGTCAAAAGTACAGAAGAGGGGCTGGAGAGACGGCTTAGCGGTTAAGAGCACTGACTGCTCTTCCAGGGGTCTTGAATTCAATTTCCAGCAACCTCATGGTGGCTCGCAACCATCTGTAATGGAATCCGATGCCCTCTTCTGGTGTGACTGAAGACAGTGACAGTGTACTCATATACATAAAATAAATAATTCTTTTTTTAAAAAAAAAAAGTACAGAAGGACATAAATGAAATACCAAGAATGGATCTTTAGTGGCTCGAGGGATAGTCATGGAAGGTCCATAGATGTCAATAAGAAATGTGTGGTGCAAAGGGACCTATCTGTGCCACCTTTCAGTCTCATCTCTGAGGAGCCCTGAAAAAGAAGGAATCCTGTGCAGCACACAGGATCCCACAGAATTCAGGCACATGAGCCAAGATGGGTTGAATAGTTTCTAGTCTCACCGTCTGCTTGATCACCATCTCTTCTAGGATCCCAGGAAGGGATCAAAGATCAGGAAGGTCACACAGTGGTCACTGAAAGTTGACTCTATCAGCAACTTCGCAGGCAAAAGAATTCTGACCATCTCCAAGAGACACCAAGAACAGGGGGGTTTGGTGGTGTTCTCTCTAAAGGAATGACAGACGGAAATTAGAAGTAGCAGGAAGGATGCTTAGGAGCCTAGCAGATGGAGGCAGAGACTTACAGGCATTGCTCTCTTTACTCCAGAGCCAAGATAAAGATTCCATAATACACCTGCACGCAAGCATGCAAGCACACATGCATGCGTGCACGCAGGCAGACAGACAGGCAGGCAGACAGACAGACAGAGATATAATGACAAAGCATTATATTTCCTGGCACATATGTATAGCAACCTGTATATTATTGAATGTTTATTTCTCACATCGAGCAGCTGAGGTTTCTGTCTAAGTCGAAGGGGTGGGAAATTAGAACTGTACCTGTGGGAGTGCTGACAGGAGTCCAAAGTGACACAGAACAAAGCAAGGCTGAGGTCAGGCTGGGGTTAGTTTGAGATATTGGTTTTGTATACAGTTGGTAAGGCTCCAAGGAGGCTTAAACTGAGGCCAGAAGCATACAGAGACAAAGTGAACAAAACCACTAAACAACTTTAAAATGATTCAATAAGGAGCAAAACAGAAAGAAAGAAAGAAAGAAAGAAAGAAAGAAAGAAAGAAAGAAAGAGAAAGGAAGAAAGAAAGAAAGGAAGGAAGAAAGAAAGAAAAAATCAAAGCAGCCCATTAGATGACATGAAAGATGGGACAAGAGGGGCAGGCATGAGGGGCGGAACATGAGGGGTAGGGCACAAGGGGCGGAGCATGAGGGAGTGGTATATGATACTAGTGTTGTTTGAGAGTCACCAAGACACAACTACCCTTAGTTTCTGCTCCAAGGCAAGTCCAGAGCCAAAGGAAACTCCCAGGAAGCCCTGAGGGACATCTGAGAGATAATGATGGATGGTCACAGATATTAAATGGAATGTCACTTCCTTAGGAGCAGAAGTCTGGGTGTGAGAACATTGTTCAGTACACAATAGCCTCTCAAACGCCATTTGTTGAATGAATGCCCTCAGCTGATAATGTCACCCAATCATCCCTCAGCATAGTAAGCTTTGGACACCGTGTGAGACACGAATGTGTTCTGTCCCTATCAATCTTCATTCTGGACTCATTGTTAATGCCTTCATTTCTATCATTTGAAGAAATTAAACCCAAGTGTTAGATATTAGATTCTGCCTCACAGATTCTAGTAAGTTCCAACAATGCTGCAAATGACTACTGCTTCATGCACACAGTGGCTTGGTGCTAGTTTTAAAGCTGGGCAGGCAATCAGAGCTTTTATGCAGAGCCAGGGGCAAGCCGAGGGATTGCTCTGGGTTGTTTTTTTTTTTTTTTTTTCCAGAGTGATGACAGAAGGGATCCTCTAGGGGGCAGTGTGTGCACAGGTTTCAGCCAAGCGAGCCCAGCGGTTTATGGCTGCTCAGGTAATCGTGAAGGCAACAGGAGATCCAAGAGTCTGAGAAACAAAATTCACTCTGTGAAGTTATTCTTTAGGTGGAGCAGAATAAAGCAGCCCGAAAAGACTGCACATGAGAAGAAAAGCTAGTGACACAGCAAAAAATTGGGGGATGGTAATTTTAAAGGTTTCACTGCACCAGATAGCTTAAGGCTTGACACAGGAATTATTCGGTATTGCTCCTTAACGTTTTCTAAAGGGCTTTTAATATTTTTATTTATTACCTTTTATATTTCATGTTTCAGAAATCCATGCAGAACTGTAATTCATTTTTCTTGTCTATTGTAGGTGGCAGTTAAAATTCAATTAAAGTTAACCAGTTTTAATTGGGCAATGATAGCTGATGTTGCATTATTGAATGCTGCAATGTTCTGAGGGCTTTACCTACATTTCTTTTCGTTAATACTCCTTGTTCTCCATAAGGAGATATTTATTAGTAGTATTTATTCCTACTGGAGATGTGGTGAGTCTGTGTTGATGGTACTCATCCCAACATCCCAAGCTTTAAAGTCTAGACCAGACGCCATTCTCTTAATTAGTTTGCTATTTTCCCCTAGAATGCAAAGCCTCTGCACATCTTGTTACAATGTAGATGATGTTTCATTGATGTGGGTGGAGACCGAGAGTCAGCATTTAGGCCAGTTTGCGGGTGATCTCAATGCTGCTGCTCCTAGACCTTGTTTGTTTTTTGTTTTTGTTTTTGTTTTTGTTTTTGTTTTTTTTAAGAAGTGGGCATTCAAAGGGGCCCAGGTCTTGAGGTGAATGGCGCAGGCTTACACAGATGTGCATGATCTAATAATCCCTACACTCAGATGGGCCCTGAGTAGGGAAGATGAAGATGGCCCTTGTCCAGGACCACAGAGTAACAAACAGAACAGTCCCATCAATAGGACAGGACTTGCTGACAGGGGGGTGAAATGTACCCCAAAGCTTTGAAGGGTGCCTACAGGATAAGCAAGACCTAACTCACGAGGCATTACCAGTAAGAATAGTGCAGACACAGGTCTTATCTGTGGACTGGGAACTGAAGGAGGGGCGTGGAAGGGAGGTAGGAATCCGAGTCATTCCTGGAATTAAGAAACACTGTCTAAAGGAGGCTTGGGATAGACAACACCCAGCTGCCCATGAAACCTAAGTGGTGGTTGAGATGAACCAGAATCCAGGGGCGGTGTTGACAGTGCACAGACAAGGTAATCTGAATGAAAAGATCCTGTTTAACCCAAGTTCTGGGATAAGACAGTAGCATGCAAACTTGAGGAGGAGTCCCTAGACCTTTTTTCCCATCTGTCCATAGAGAAGCTATGCTGCAAGTCAAGGTTCAGAGCAATGCGGCTCAGTCCATATTTACATATCATTAATGTCACAGAAGACGAGACTCCAACCCCACAATTCTGGTTTCATTAGTCTGGGCTGGAGCTAGGAGTTTATGTCTTTATATCTTCTTACTTGTATTTAGTTGATAGGTATGTGCAGCCAGAACTGAGATCTATTACTCCAGAGCAGTGGTTCTCAAGTGAGCAGCCTGGATCGGGAGGCAGCTTTAGCATCAGTGGGAACTGATGGGAAATGCAAATCTTGGACCCGTTCCCAGACTTAGAGAGTCAGAAACTCAGGGTGAGGCCCAGAATCTCTGCTTTAACAGACCCTTTGGTGATTCTCAGGCAAGTCAAAGTTTGAGCGCTGGTGTATTCTCAGGCCTTCCCACTCCAAGTGTGGTCCAGATTGGGACTTTTTACAGGAGCAGAGTCTGGGACCTGGCACCTCACAGCTACTGAATCAGAACTGAGGGGTCAGGAGACCCAGGTTGATGAATGTGTGTGTTAAGGTAGGGGGAGCACATTGGATTCCAGGGTGGACAATTTAAGGTTCTAGAGTAGGAACATCACGGCCATAGCAAGAAAATGTGGAAGACGGAGTTTGAGACGGAGAGAAGGACATGGATCCAAATGAATATAAATCATTTGGTCCTGCAGGACTTACTAAAAGAAACCCCACGAAGGAAATCTGCGTGCTAGCATCCCTCCCCAGACCATATGCTTCCCCTCTAGACCCCAGCAGAGAGCTGCCAGCCTCGGGTGGAAGGCTGCATTGCAGCGCAGCGCACCCTTAGTGTGGACTTCTGCCAGCCATTGATCCAAGATTAAGATCTGCAGTGCAACTGCACTCAGGCCCCAGCTCCAGCTTGTAGAATATTTTTTGATAATAAGAAAGCCTAAATGAAGCATCCCTTCAAAGGCCTTCACCATTAATTTGGCACAGGGAAAAAAAAAGCCAGCACATTAGAGCAGGTTTTCCAGTCACCCTGCCTGTGTTGTAGAACCTCTGAATAGACATCCATAATGAAATTACTCAGAATGGAATTCATTACCTGACTTAAGATTTATTGCTTTTTAACTAGAAATATAAGGCTCTACACACTCTGCTCCCGGTGTTGGCTGTGCGAACCCGTCCATTCCTTCTCTCCAGTCTGAGTACGGAAACCCAGCAGAGGAAATGCTAATCGGGTGCAGGGGTTGTGGGTAGAAGAATGGGCTGAACAATGCAGCTTCATTAGGACCGGCACATTGGAACCCCAGGACTTCTGGTGCTCAGTTCTGCTTCCACAATCTCACCACAGGGACCACGGGCCAGTCACCTCCCAACTAGCATAATTGGAAAGACTCTAAGAGGCCCCGAAGTGCTGAAGTGCTGTAAATTGGCAGCGTTCGGTTCTGATGAACATTAAAGGGAGTGCGTGGTTAATTCCTCCACTCATGCTGATCCCAAAGTCTTCCCACTGGGGGCTTTTGGCTTGGAGCATCGTGGGGCCATTTGTTCTGCCTGGATCCTCCAACCAGGCCTGAGACCTCAAGGTGAGTTAATAGGCTCGGCTTCTCCACACTTTATTTTAATCTGTATTTACCATCATCATATGTATTTTAACAAACCCCGGGTGCAAGGCATGCCATTGAGCACTGCACAATGCAGATAAGAGCAGTGGGACCCAGGCCCGGTGGCAGAGGCCTGCAGCTACGGTTGGTTGAGAGGTGCTTGACAGCATCCTGCCTTGCAATCCAACCCAAGATGCTCCTGGGCCCTCTAAGGCCTGACCTCCTGCTAGATGTCTTTTGGGGTCTTCACCTCTCTGCAGTTCCTGGGGCCACCTCCTCTGGATTGGCAGGACAGTTGGGGTCCTGTCCAGGCAGTCACCTGGAACCAATGCCAGTTCTATTTCTCAATCCTGCCCCCTTTCTTCCACAGTGTCTCTCCTGGCACTCAGGCACACAGTGTAAAAATATTGCTGATGGTGGCTCTCCACGAGATAATAATCTTAAACAGATGATGCTTGCATGGATAATAGGATAAAGTAAAACTGGATGGGCAAATTGATAATTGCAGATTAGGAGGAAGTATAATTAGCAAACCAAACAAAAGCCAAATTCAGGGGGTAATAAGCAAGGATGTGTCAGGACCATGAGGAATGAGATGTAGGTCTTTAATCCCATAAACCTAGCCAGCTCCTTTACATGTGGCAGACATGTATCTGAAATGGCATACTGTGCTTGCTTGTGTCCAAAGCTTTCCCATTGTCAAGCCCAAGAACTATTATTACGGATATTTTTTGTTGTTGTAGTTGTCGTTCCATCTCTTTAGGAACTAACAGGGGGAAATGCCATAATGGCTATAATATCACCCTGGACAATTGTGGGACACGCCACCAGCCTGAATCTTGTGATTATTTTAATTTGTATGTAAAACTTGTCAGATAGCCAGACATGTTTTCAAAAAATGCAAACTAATGGCCATCATCATCTGACGCTCCAAGGACAAGTATGACAATGACAGTGTGTTGCGAAAGGCCACATTGGCACCATCAGAATAATGAGATGATAGCCCAGGCTGCCTGGGAATTTCAGCTATAGCTTCAGAAATTTGGATTGTCACTTGGCTAACCCTGCAAGAGATCTGAAGTCAGCTGTTCGTGTGGCTAGAAAAGGCTTCCTTTCCCTCCTCTTGTCAGTACAAAATGGCACAACTTTCATTGTCCAACAGCTTTGGTATTACTTGCCTGCTTGCTTTGACAAATTGCACAACAAAGGGTAGCACAAGGAAAGAGAGTTCTGATAGCCCATCATAGTGAGGAAAGCAACTCTGCGGGAGAAGGGGCTGTCTGGTTCTGTTGGATCCACCACAGTAAGAAAGCAGAGAGCAATAGACGTGGGCAGATGACTCACTTTCTACCCTATTTATTCAGTTCAAGACCTCAGCCTGTGAAATAATGCCACCGATGGAAAGGGCAGGTCTACCTGCCTCAATTATCCCAATTTTGAAACTTCCTGATAGATAAGCCCAGAAGTTTGTCCCTTGGATGATTATAGATGCTGTCAAGTTGACCATCACAACCTTCCAAGCTAACACAGATTATACCTCTAACTCCAGCCCTGCCTTCTTACTGGAGCGACAGGAACTAGCTAAATGATGGTATATCTTTCCTGGACAGAAGACAAATCCATCATACAAATCTTTACCAGCAGATTGACTGTTCATAATGATGGATTCTAAACATCCAGGTAGGTGTAGTCTAGTCCATGTCATTTCTTCTGGAAAAATCTACCTGTTCCCTCCTCTTGACTTTGAGAACAGAGAGACACCCTGGGAATCACCAGTGAGCTCTGAATATTCTTTCTTGCTGACCGCCTTGAAGATCGGTCATTTTAGCCCTTGCTTGCTCTTAGCTCACTAGAATTGTCAACAAGATGTCCCAAGTGACATGTTTACTTTGTGGAGACTGAAGACTGCTGACTTCTGTTGGCTGGGGCTTCTCTTCCATTACAAGACATTTATCTGAAATCATTATCCATATAAACTACCTGGGGTTGAGATACACTCAAAGTCCAGTCACTGACTAACAGTTGCAGGGAAGGAGAAGGTTGAAAAGAGTCCAGAAAACTCCTAAAAAGGAAAATAATTTGTATAATTAAATCTTAAATTTAATGAACATATAAGCACACTTTTGCCAGAGGACTCCAGTGGCCAAAAACTAAAATCTTCTGTCACGTAAGAGCATAATGACTTCTTTCTATGAAGGTTTTGAATATTCATATGAATTTGTTTATTTTTTAATTATAGAGCAAAATTTCATCATTTCCCTCATTCTTCCTTCTCTATCCCCAGTTTTTCTAAGCATCCTCTTCTCGATCATTTCTTATGATTTTATAGTATACGTATGTTTACATACAGATCTTTAAAGACATAAATGCCACTGTATCATAATACTGTCTTTTTGCAACTGACAATGTCCATTAAGTACACTTTTGTGTTTTTTTTTTAAAATCAGTTCATATACCCCTGCTCTACTGAGAGCTGCCCAATGCTCTATGTTACAGATCAATCATAGTGTATTTAAGTATTAATCTACGGCAGTTTCATGAACTTTTCCTACTCCCCATCACTCTGAACCTTCTGGTACTCACGAGCAAGCTTAGCTCTGGGAAGCATGTAGGACTCCACAATGATAGGGCTGAATCCTCAGAAGTGTTGCTCCTGCAGAGATAGGGCATTCTTCTGAAAAAGTCCTTCCATGGCAAGCTCAGGACTTTGGCACCAAGCAAACTCGAGTTCCTGCCCCATGTTGTTCTGACACTTAGCTCCTGGGTAAGTTACTCTATTAAGTTTCAGTTTCTTCTTCCATAAAGTTAGGGCAGTACTGTGGTCTTTGTGGGTGGCTGGAAAGAGAGGTGTGGCATCTTAAAGACACTTGGTGGGTAGTTGGTTCCTGATAAGGCATAATTATTACTGGGTCTGAATAATTTCTGTAACTTGATAGAATGCAGCAATGGGAAGTCTCTAGAAAGAGAGGTGATATCCTGAGAAGAATACCTCCAGATGAATATGTGAATATCTATATGTGTATGTATTTATCATAACACTTGTCTATGTATACATACCCAAGTTGCATTTCCTTGGGTTTCAATTTCACCAGCATTTCCGCTTTATTTTAATTACATTAGTTTCTCCAACCTTTGGTCTACACCTGCAATTTCTCTTGGGAAGCAAGCAGCAGAGAGTACGTACCTAGTTTACTGTAGACTTATTTGCGTGATGTAGAGGCTCATACAAGGAGTTATGCTTTACTAGTTACATCCTTCCAGGTTACTACTAAGATGAACTGGCATTCCCTGAGCACACACTGATATCAATGTCGAGTCTAATTTATCACCTATTCTCTGTCTTCCCCTGTCCCTTCTACAGCCTCTGGGACCAGGTTTATCTGTACATTTGGTTCTTTCTCAGTTTCCTAGCTTTGCATATGGTATGGCTTCTGGCACCCATTGACCTTCTGGGGCCCCCTTTTGAGACCACAGTTATTTTAAAATTAATTTGCCTTATTTGATTTCCTAGCCCTCTCGTGTTATAGCAACCCTGTTCATACACCTGATCACCCGGACTCATATAGAAATGTCTGTCATATCAGCGTAAGTAATAGCTAAGGCAGGACCACTCATTTATTGCCAAGAAACCACCTGGGACTTATAAATGAGAATAGTTTCCAAATCTCTATGTCCAGTAATATCCCCCATTGCCCTAAGCCTATCTTACCTATTTAATTCTCTCAGCTGCCAGCTGCCAGCCACAAAAGAGAAGCAGAGTCAGATATAAAAAGAACACATTTGGGAGGCTTCCTTGTTTTCCTTTGTAAGTGGATTTTTGTGGTTTTAATAAGAAAGATATAAAAACAATGCTGAATTTGAAACCTAAGGAAGGATTGCCTGAGCAGACTTACTGCAGAGGTATTGGAGGCCTTGCTAGGTGTTTGAGATGGTATGGTGTAGCGAGAGGAGGGCACTGTAGTGACGACAGTCCATGGCTTCACTCCACCCTCCTATTTAACAAATATGTGATCCTGGGAATGCTATAGGAGCCCCGATCACCCGTGATAAGGGTTAATTACACTATCAACCCAAGAAAGGGAATGTGAAGACAGACCTCCAAAGCCACAAAGCACTGAATGCTACACCCCAAGTGAGTGTTATATACATGCTGACTCTTTGTATTGGTATTTAAAAGTCCAGAGTCTGGAATAGGCAGCCTGAGTTCAAGTCCTTATTGCCACTGTTACCTTCATGACTCTGGGACAACTTATGGGACTTTTCTGAAGGTGCTTCCTCTGTGCTCTGTGGGATGGTAATGTTGCATTGAGAAGTGTGATGGGTGATAAAAGCACTTGGTGTTTAGCATTTTAAAAGAGGTATAACTATAAGTAAACAAGTGTAATATCAAGACTTGGTACATCACAATGCATGTCCATAACAAATCCTTTCTGATCTGAGTTGACCATGAACATCTACATATTTTATGCTTTTTTATGTCTTACAGAATTTAGTTTTAGAAGGCATCAGGATCTCAGAGAACTATTCAGAGACAACGAGTGCCAATTTCTATTAATAGGACTCTATTGACAAAGCAAAGGCCACTGGTGGACTTTGGGCCAGATTGGTCATTTCTGAAATAACAAATGAACCTGATCATAAGATGATTTTATCTAAAAGGTCAGATTGCCATGTAACTGGAGGCTGGCATTATAGAAAACTTCTAGTGTCTTATACTGTACATTGATACTAACACATGTTGTTACTGTTATGTGAATGTTATTCAGGGGCCTTAGCTTTATAAGCTGCATACACAGACACACACACACACACACACACACACACACACACACACATCATTCACACGTGCACATGAGCTTTAAGTGGATGGTGTGACCAACAGTCACACCAGTACCCATAATTCCAATATTGGCTTTGTTGCTTAGGGACTCTGATTTTGCAGGCTATGTGCTAAGTCTTGTTCCAGAATCTCCATTTGGCTGAGGCAGGAGAAAAAAGTACTTCACTTTAGTTAGAATTTCAAGCAAACTGCGTTATGTTGTTATGTGTTATTCCAAAAGAATATGCCACATCAAGGACAGCTGTTGATGATCCTGTTTACTCTGCTTAAGAAATAAGAATCTTTTCACTCACTTCATAGCTCCTCTTCCCCTAGCATATCCCAAAGAGGAAAAGGATGTGCCCAGAAGTCCTCTAAGACAGCAAATGCATTTATCAAGAAGTCAGGTAATTGACTAATACAGATGTAGAGGCTCACAGCCATCCATTGAACTGAGTACAGGGTCCCCAGTGAAGGAG
>NW_022196896.1:87619976-87638234 GCF_008632895.1 Mastomys coucha
TTAGAGGGGAAACTGGGAAGGGAGAAATTTACATGTAAATAAAGAAAATATCTAATAAAAAAAAGAAGTCAGGTAATAATCTTGGGGCCCATGAAAAATATGACATCACCCTATGATTAAAGGGAACATTGCAGGTTCCAGCCTGCTCTCTTTCTCCCATGACTTGCTGTAAACCACAGCACCCTCTGAGGGAATCTAGTTCCCACCTATTTCCCCAAGAAAGGTCCCAGCTTGTACTGAAGGAAAACATTGGTTGTGCTGCCTTAGACCTGCAATTAAGTCCCCACTGCTCTTGAAACCAAAGAGTCCTCCCAAGTAGTAATCAAATTTATTTTTCCCATTTTCTGAGTAATGCCAGGGTAAGCACGTTCATCATTTGAAACTCACTGATTCTAATTCCTAATTCAAACTTGTTTGTTCAGTAGAAGGTAAACAATCCCCTAGCTATAACCCACTCCCATTTGTTTAGAAAGAGAGAGTTTCAGTGGGAGAAGATAAATAGCATGTCAGACATGGTTTGGAGGGGCTGCAACTGAATAATTTCTAGTTTCCTACGTCTGTCTCCAGCTGTTGTGGCCCAGTGTGACTCTGGCAGCTGTGTCTGGGTTGGCTGAGCTGCTATTTAGTCAAATAAAATCAATGCTTTTAAGTATTTGTTTAATATAATTCTTTCAGGCTAGTCCGGGAATTCACATAATCAACCCCAAGACTAGTCATGACTGGTTTCCTACTATCTGTCTGTTGATACATAACCAGTTGGTTGATACCTGTATTCCTAAAATGCCTTAGAAAATCCAAGAGACCACATTCAGAGAGTCGCTGACATGAAATAGCTGAAGGGATGAATCAGTTTCAACTCCATAAACACTTTTGGGTGCTCCTGCACCCAAAAAGACTGCACGACTTATAAAGACTGGCAAGACAGAGTCTCTGCACTTAAGTATAACGTAATATGAAGGTATAAAGACATCAGTACCTCATTAATTGGTTTCTAGACTTGGCCTTAGTTCAAAAGGGCTAAAGATGGAAGATTAGTTGCAAAAAAATACAAATAACAAGTCAAAATGAAATAAAATAAAATTATGTAAGAAGAATTTAGGGAAAAATTTAAGTGCGAAAGTTTTCACTCAGTCTTGAACTAAAGAAGTTCAAGAAAATGCAGATCATGATAGCTAGAGCTTACCTGATGGTGGTCCATATACATGTCTCAGAGTTTCCTTGCATGACTACAGAAATCCAGTTTGGTTTGCGTGATGGCAGAGAGTACAGAGGGCCTGAAAGAGAGAAGGCCTTCTCTGGGATGTTTAGGCCCAGCCTGTGGCAATCCTTGATGAAGGAGATGGTCCTTGCTTGTCTAGTCTGCTTTATTTTATGGTGGATGTGAATGTATCCATCTTATTCAGGGTGAACTAGGGATTAAATACCTTTATGGGGAGGAATGCACAAGAAAGGAAACTCATTGGCCAATTACTCAGGGCCTATCTAGATATCTCATTAGCATAGAGAACTCCAGGATTTTATGCTCTGTGACTGATTGTCGTGGTCCTCTCAGTGGGGTGTCATAGTCACAGGCTCTAGGACATATGGAGCTTGGCAAGGATCTGGTTCCACACCTACAGTTCTTAGTTCTGAGATTACCCGGGGTTTTGAACCTGCGTTAACATCACCAGTTCTTCTGTCTGGTGGCATGGTCCACTGGCCCCACGGGGATAGGTATCACAGGTTTGTCTATCTTTTGATGTGTGACAGGACCATATAATGTTGTCATATAGAAAGTTCGGGTTAAGAACTATAGGATGCAAGCCCGGTGTACTAATGAACTCCTTCGCTGAGCTCAAGGTTACCTTGATCTACAGAGTGAGTTCTAGGACAGCAAGGTCTATACAGAGAAACCCTGTCTTGAAAAGCCAAATAAAGCCAGGCAGTGGTGGCGCACGCCTTTAATCCCAGCACTTGGGAGGCAGAGGCAGGCGGATTTCTGAGTTCGAGGCCAGCCTGGTCTACAGAGTGAGTTCCAGGACAGCTAGGGCTACACAGAGAAACGCCGTCTCAGAAAAAAAAGAAAAACAAACAAACAAACAAACAAAACAAAAAACAAAAAAAAGTCAAATAAATATATCAACAAACAAACAAATAGAACAACTATAGGTCGGAATTACCCTCACCAAAGATTGAAAACTATTTCATAATATTGGAAGAAAGTTTATTCCCGCATCTGTGTCTAGCCAGCTCGCTATCAGTTGGACATGACTGAATGACTGTATGCTAGGACTATATGCTAGGGAAGGAGTGTTAGACTTTAAATTCCATCCTCAAGCCTATTTCTGGTGACAAGCTAAGAATGGACAGTAAATTCCATGCAGGAACTGGAAGGATGTGACCCAGTGTTTGTCTCTGTTGTTTGCTTTTCTTTTTGAGGTTCTAAGGATTAAACTTGGAGTCTTACACACAATAAAGGCCAGCTTTACCCCAACCCTTGGCGCAAAGTAAAAGGGGAATGAAAGGATCAATTCCTACGTAGCTTTCAGGGAGGGTCTTACCGAGAGAAAGATGTTTGCATGACTTAATTAGAAAAGATATTCATCTCCCTCTCTTTTGATATAAAGTCTTGCTGTAAAGTCCAGTCTAGCCCGAAGACGATGAGATAACACACAGATGGAAGGAAATGACATCTAGGTAGTTTGACTAGGGCTGTTTATAGAAACCTTCCATTCAGCTTGAGATCTAAGAAGAGAATTCAACCATCAGAGAACTTTGTGACAAGCCTAGGTCTATTTATTTGTGTTCTGTAGTGAGTCTGGATACTATAAACACAAAGGTGACTTAAAAAAACAAAGTATAGCGTACGAAGAAGCATAAACTCAAAAGAGGAGCTCATCTCCAAAAACTGACCTAGAATAGGATTCAGAGGAAATAATAAAGAAAATAAAAAGAACTGGGCAAAAGGTGAGGTTATTCAAAGTCAACAAAGAACCTAAAGGACCAAAAAGTAAGGTTAAAATGGAATCCAAACGGTAACTGAGTGAGACATTCGGGGAAACAAGGAAACCTAAAATAAGCATGTCTAATTTGTTTAGATATTCCCTACATTCTTAAGGGAAATAGAAGGAAAAAATGGATCAAAACTGAAGCTGAAAATCAGATAAATGGTGTCTTGGGGTTATAGTTGTTGTGGCAAAAATGCCACAACCAAAAGCAAATTGGGGAAAAAGCGTTTATTGGGCTTACGGAGAAAAGCGTTTATTGGGCTTACATTTCTGTATCATAGATGATCATTGAGGGAAGTCAGAACAGGAACTCAAGCAAGGTAGGGACCAGGAGGCAAGAGCTGATTCAGAGGCCATGGAGGGGTGCTCAGCCTGCTTTCCTATAGAATCCAGGACCACCAGACCACGGATGGCACCATCCATGGGCCAACCCACATCAATAATGAAGTAAAAAAAATAAATACCTTACAGCTTGTCTAGAGGCTGGTCTTGTGGAGCAATTTTATCAAGAAAGTTTCCCATCTTTCAAATGACTCTAGTCTGTGTCAAGTTGTCATAAAATGAGACAGCACAGATAGATATATGAAAGATAGATAGATAGATAGATAGATAGATAGATAGATAGTACACGATAGACAGACTATATATATGTATATATATACATACATATATACAAAATATAGACAGACAGCATACATGGAGAAAGATATTTAATAGATCCATATGAAAAAGCAAAATCTTGAAGGAGACAAGGAGAAACAAATTTCTGAAACAGGAGACTCAAGGGTTAATACCAGGGTTTCTAAAAGAAAGAATGAAAGAAAGATAAAATGTTATGAGGATTCAGAAAATTAAAATGTGGCAGGTCTCTGTCTGCATCTACTGTGCTTCCCATATTGCCACTGTGCTGTCTTCCCCTGAAGGAGCTTGGAGACTCATTCATGTTGCAGATAGGCGACTCTCTCAGCCTGGGTGCAATGGGACCCCTCAGGGTCTGTATCGCACATGAGACTTAAACACATGTTTGCATCTTGACTGCCAAGCTTAGACTCCTTTTCCCACTGGTTCCTCAAACGTAGACCTTTACTGTCCAGGAAAGAGAACTCAGCATCTTCTCTTAAGAGCCTATGATCATTCCATGGTACTGAAAACACCACATGTCCGGTGGGAGTGCTCAAAGCTTTTCCGAGAAGCACAGATAACATCCAAGCACCTGGGGTCCCCAGCCACTTCAATATGAGCAAACACTCAAAAACATCCATAAATCCAAGAAAAGTGCTTAGTATGAGAGAAACGGGAAAAACAAGAGAAAAGGGAACTGGAAGAAGATGGCAGTGCTCAGGAAGGGAACATCAGACAGTAAACCCTAAGTAGAATCTTCTCAAATCTAAGGGACCTACATATGTGAACAAGCCTTTGGCATAAAATGCAAGGGGAAAATGAGATTTCCACATATTGTGACAAAACTCTAAACGATGCTGTGAAGCTTGGAGTGGGTCAGACAAAATGAAGTCGAAAAGCTTCGCTGAATTGCACACTAAGCCTGGAGAGATTGAAACAGCAGGCCTGGGAGAGATGGAGATGGTGCACAAGACCATGCGCAAAGCAGATTCTTGGTGTTCAGAATAAGTGGGAGGGGACAACTTTCAGCCTAGGAAGGAAATTACCCTGCTAAGCCCCCAAAGAACCTGCTTTTGTAGATTGAAAGTGCACGCAGCACTGAGGAAGGCACAACACAAATTGAAACACATCCTGGCCAACTCTGAGAACTGAAGGAACAAAGGATTAATTTATGAGCTCCCATTAGTTGTATGTGTGTGTGTGTGTGTGTGAAAGAGAGAGAGAGAGAGAGAGAGAGAGAGAGAGAGAGAGAGAGAGAGAGAGAATGAGTATCTGTATACTCATATGCATATATATGCATATATTGGTATACTTACAGAGTAGGTAAGTGTAAAGGAATATAAATAAGACCACCTCATTGTTTTTGAAACTTAATATAATAGAAGATACATAGTTATAAATAGAAATAATTATCATAGAGGAATTCTGTTCCTCGGCAAATTTTGTGTGTGAAGCAACAGGGGTGCCCTTCCAAAGTATGTCATTTGTATGAGCTTCTTCAAAAAAAAAAAATTCTTGGAAGCTGAAACCGTAATGCCTAAGAGGGGCAGAAAAGTTTTAAAAGTTTTAAAATGTGGAGATGATTGAATAAAAGAACTGGCTGCAAGCACCAAACCATTTAGAATTGAAAGATAGCCAAACTAATTTTTATAAATGTGGTTATAAAAGTGGATGCCAACTTCAAAACATATTTTCAAATTAGAAGATATTTAATGGTGAGAAGAGATCAAGGGAACAAAATGGAGAAAGGAGGAGGACAGAGAGAAAAGGAGAGAGGAAGGGAGAGAGAAGAGAGAGAAAGAGAGAGAAGGGAGGGAAGAGAAAAAGAGGAGAGAAGGGAAGAGAAGAGGAGAGGAGAGGAGAGGAGAGGAGAGAAGAGAAGAGAAGAGAAGAGAAGAGAAGAGAAGAGAAGAGAAGAGAAGAGAAGAGAAGAGAAGAGAAGAGAAGAGAAGAGAAGAGGAAGAAGAAGGAAGAGGGAGGAAGGGAGGGAGGGAGAAAAGAAGGAAGGGAAGGAGGAAGTGAAGGAAGGAGGGAGGGAGAAGCCCAGAGGAGGAAGGAGGCAAGGAGCAGGAGAAAGAAGCTTTCCTTGGACCCAGGATGAGGTGGGATCTGAGGCCTGGCTGTGCAGCTCCTTCCTGCCCTTAGATTTTCATCAAGTTAATAAGAGGTGCCAAGTGGAACTCGCTCTGTTGTTTTCAGTGTACAGCAACCTTTAGGGGGCACTGGCTTCATCAGCTCGGAAGAAAAGGTTGAGGGCAGCAGGAGTGTCTGCTTAGGTTTCAAGTCCTGTTAATCAGTAGCAGCTCCCCAGGACCTTTACTGAGCTCAGGGGGAAACTGAGTGGATTTATCGTTCTCTTCAAGGAAAAAGAGGAAAAGCCATTGCATATCGGCCCTCCTGTTGAAGACCTGATCAAGAGTAATAATTGGTGGATTATAAAACAGGATAGATCCCCTCTAAAATTTTAGGGTTGAGGATATAAAGAAAGGTGCTGCCTTAAGCAGGGAGAGAGGAGAAGAGGGGGGAGAGAGGAGAAAGAGAAGGGAGAGAGGAAGAAGGGCATGCAGGAGTTTAAAAAAATCAATAAATAAGATACTACACATAATATGGACAGATGTGTTAATATCATAAGCATATTTTGAGAGAAAATTCTTCATTAAAAGACAATATGTTTAATATATTCATATTGAACAGGAGGAGAAGTCTATGTGAATTCTCCAAAGAATATACTAGGGGTAAAAGAAAAACACCAAAACAAAACCATGTTAAATGATTAAAAGGTTGTCAAACACATAAAGGCATGAAGAGTGATCCCTAAAAGAATAATAAACATGATAAAACTTAAAGTTAAAAACATTAAATGGGAAAATATATTTCACAATGAATATAGGATTGACATTAAATGTTATACATCAGCTAACATCCCATCAAAATACAATAAGTGAAGCCTTCTCTGAGTAGGAGAAATGGGTAGAAATATAAGGTTAATGGGAAATCTTCCTTTTTTGACAGCGTGATTGTACTGGCTGGTTTTGTGTGTCAACTTGACACAAGCTGGAGTTACCACAGAGAAAGGAGCTTCAGGTAAAGAAATGCCTCCATGAGATCCAGCTGTAAGGCATTTTCTCAATTAGTGATCAAGGGGGTGGGCCCATTTGGTGCCATCCCTGGGCTAGTAGTCTTGGGTTCTACAAGAAAGCAAGCTGAGCAAGCCAGGGGAAGCAAGCCAGGAGCTAACATCCTTCCATGGCTTCTGCATCAGCTCCTGCTTCTTGACCTGTTTGAGTTCCAATCCTGACTTTCTTTGGTGATGAACAGCAATGTGGAAGTGTAAGCTGAATAAACCCTTTCCTCCCCAACTTGCTTCTTGGTCTTGATGTTTTGTGCAGAAATAGAAACTCTGACTAAGACAGCGATAGAAAATATAATCACAGTTCATACCGTTCAGTTATATAACATGCTTATTATCAACATGAATAAAACACCAATCCAAAACTAAGAAGACCAGATATTCAGTTACAGAAAAGTGAGATATACAGTGCACTTTGATCACAAAGAACTCATTATTAGCTTAAGGAGAAAATTACCACTGAAATTATTTAAAAATTAGAAATCAAGGAATAATACATACCAACATTTACACTGTTATTAAGGCAGTGTTCTCCAGAGAATGAATAGAATTAAATCACTCTTTGACCAGTGAGGAGAAGGACATAAGTAATCTGAAACTTGTCTCACCTGGGGAGAACTGTGGTCCTTACAGTGACTTTAGCTTGACATCAAGGGCCATGATGGTTTAATTACGAGGAAGTTGCCTGCATCCTCTACACTCCACTTCTCAACCATGCAGTTTCCGTGACATTTCTCCCCCGTCTTCCATCCATCCAAGCAGAAGTGAAAAATGTCGGAACTGTATCAATGTATGTAAGGTGTGAAGACTGTAAGGAGCAGACTGGTGAATTACTGAGGTACCATTCTTAAAGCCATATTAGGAACAAATCCTTTCTGAGCTCATCAAAGCATTTTTAACAAGATAATCATTTGTTTTCTGTTCAGATCCATTCTTGAGGGAGATGAGGCTCTGGATTTTCCAAGTGTTATAGTAATCTTGGAGATCATTAAGGACTGGTGTCAGGGTTTTGTTGAGGCCTGTTACAATAAAGCTATTTCCTTCTAGTCAAACGAATGAACTCTACCTCAGGCTCTGGACGGAGTCGTCACATTTTGATTGGCTCCAAGGATTAGAACCTCATATACTATTGGTTCCTCTTTTAAGAGTTAATCCAGCTGAGCCTGTCAATCATCTGGCCTAGAGACCACCAACCAGGAAGACTGATTCACTTAAAGCCTTGCTAAGACAATGGGAGGAATACTTATCTTCTAAAGGAGATAGATTATACTTCTCTTCCCCATGCAGCCACTCAGCACTGTGGCCTGCCTAATGTTGGGAGCTACTCAGAAAATGCTAATTGTTTTCCCTTTCTTCTCTTTTATCACTTTCTTTCAGATACTGACCAAAGCCTGAGACCATCAAAGTCTGGACATGCTTTCCAGGAGACTCTGGCTTTTCTCACTCTTGGTGAAACTTCCTCTTCCATTCTGCCATGCAATCATTTGCCTGCCATGTGGCTCTTGGCTGACCTCCATTGCAAGCTGGTCTGTTTTCTTAAAGTCGCTATTTACCATCTTTCTCCTCTCCGTCTCTGTCTCTGTCTCCTAGCAATTGCTGAGATTTACAGCTGGCCTGCCTTGCTTTTCTTTCCTACTGTAATAAAATTGTCCTCAAGCTTCTTTCTGAATTTGTCTCTAAGTTCTTCCCATTAATGAGAGAACACCAATGTCATTGGTAACACAAAGAAAGAAAAGTATGCCTGCTTAAGTAAATTTTCATTTTACAAAAATCTTGCAAGTTTAAATGTTAATAAGATAGTAGGAGTTGAAGTTCAAACCAGAAACTCTTGCTTCGAATGATCAAGGCCATGGGTTCCTTTCCTTTTTCTACTACCACAAGCAATCAAGGAAACCCTTGACTAAGACTAAATATGAAACATAAACCTAACCACCTTCTTGTAGAAAAGATGGGAAATCTACATGACATTTGGTTCAATTAAGTTTCTGAATAAAAAAAAAGATGCATTGTTCATGAAAGAAAAAAATAAATTTTACTTTGTATTTTATGAAAATTGGGCCTTGTTAAAATCTGACTTTTTTAATAGGTTGAATTTTATTAAAATTTAAAATCTGCTCTGTGAGGACATTGTTAACAGAATAGAAAACTAAAGCTATAGACTGAGGAAAATATTTGCAAATCACATATCTGATAAAAGACTTCTAACCAAAATATAAGAAAACCTCTTCAAACTCAGGATTAAGAAAGCAAACATTCCAATTAAAAAATGGGCAAAAAATCTGAACAGATACTTCACTATAAAAAAATACACAAATGGCCAGTAAGCATATAGAAAGAACAGGGACATGCAAATTAAAACAGCAAAGCAAGACCAGTACATACCTATAGCTAAATGATTAAAAATCCCAACATCAACAATACCAATGATCATTGAAGATGCTAAATCCTCATCCATTGTTGATGCAAATCCAAAATGAGCAGCCATCTTGGAAGATGTGTTGACTGTGTCTTACAAGGCGAATGCAGTTTTACCTTACCAAATAGCAATCGCACTCCAAGAAGACTCTTACCAAATGATTTGAAAAATATATCTGTGTGAACAACTATGTGCAAATTTTCATGGTGGCTTTATTTATAATCATCCCAAACAAGAAGTCATCAACATATCCTTCAAGTAGGTTAATGGCTAAATGGTGAAACACTCACAACATGGGATATTATTCAGTAATGAAAGGAATGACATATCAAGTTCACAAAAAACGTACGTGAACCTTAAACACACATTCCAAGTGAAGGGCGCCAGCCTACAAAAGGAATGATACAATTCTACTTTCGCAACAATTTTGGAAAAGAGAAAACTACTAAGATACTAAGATCAGTGGTTGCCAGTGTTGTAGGAGGCAGGAATGAGGAACAAAGAAGACTGAAAGGTAAAACACAGTGGACATGTAGGATGGGGAACCTATTTTGCGTGACACTGTTATCCTACACATTAAGATGCATTTAACCGGTTTATAGAACTTCCTAAGAGAAACGCAGAACATCAATGTCTTAGTTAGGGTTTTACTGCTGTAAAGAGACACCGAGACCAAGGCAGATTTTATAAGGACAACATTTAATTGGGGTTTGTTTACAGGTTCAAAGGTTCAGACCATTATCATCAAGGTAGGAACATGGCAGCATCCAGGCAGGTGTGGTGTAGGAAGAGAGGAGAGTTCTCTGTCTTGCTCCAGTTCCAAAGGCAAACAGAAGACAGGCTTTCAGGGAGCTAGGATGAGGGTCTTAAAGCCCAAACCCACGATGACATACTTCCTCCAAGGCCATACCTACTTCAACAAGGCCATACCCCCTAATAGTGCCACTCCCTGGCCAAACATATTCAAACCACCACACTCAATAAATTTAAAAGTCACTGTTTAGCCACTGGGGTACCCAGGAAGGAAAACCAGAAGAGGAAGCAAACTACTGCACTGAAAACCTCTGGATTCCATGTCGTTGGCATCGCCCTGCCAGCATCTGCCTTCTATAGTGCCACTTGGCTTCGGGTCAGAACGAACCAATCCAGAACCTGGCCCAATGCACCAGGTTCTGTCTCTGAAACCCTCACTCTACACCTGGTCACTGTCGCCAACATCCGACTCCTTTCAGCTGCATCTCCATAAACTCAAACTAAAGCCAAGAGCCTCTGCTGCCCCAGGGCTCCCCCAACTGCTCCTTGCAGTCCCCTCTCCAATCAGGGCCTCAGCCATGGACAGCAGCTCAGATCAAGCTCAATGAGACGCGATATTCAGTTAATTACCCCCATGCCAACTCCCTCCTTCTTCCCTGCTGGGACCTTGCAGCGGGCTGTGTTGCCAGGGCCATACTACTGAGGATAGAGTTGATTAACCAAATTAGCCATGCACTTCGCCTGTGCACATTTGAGTCCCACTGTTTGCTCTCCTCTCTCTTGGCGTTTTAGGGCTTGTAAACATATACCAAAGACAGCTGCCTTTGACATGGTTCTACACATCAAGGACACAAGTACATTATGTGTTTATATATCAGCAAAGGTCTTCAAGATATCACATTAACCCACAGATACAGCTGCCTCCAGGAGGAAAATAAAAAAGGGGTAAAAATCAAAATTTTGCTTTCACTTAATTTAAAAAAAAAACTATATAAGGATGTAAAAGAAAACATACTGTTTTTTAAAATTCAAACAGATTGTACTTTTGCAATTAAAAATACATTTGGATGGGGGGAACATTGTTAGTTTCTGCATTAATGTAGATTTGAAAGGAAAAACTGTTTCTACTGTATAGTAGGTGGAATTAAAGAATATTGTTGTGGTATATTTTATCATTATATACTAGAATTAAAGTCAATGGAAAGCTGGTATAAAGTGCAAATTGAATATCTGAGGCTCAGAACTGTGTCAAACAAAAAACCTAAGCAACATGGGGTTTTGGCTAATAGTAAGATGATGACAGACAGATAATGGAGATGGGATTGCATTGACTGCAGAAGCTCTCATGGTGTAAAGGGCCATAGCTCACACCTCTGTGCCTTTGCTGCATGGGCTTAATAAATTACATCCTGACTTCCATCCAGCTTTTGGGTTATTGGTCATTGTGTTTTGTGTCTTTCTTCCTCTAGTTCTTCTTCCTCTTCCACCCCTCTTCTTCCTCCTCCTCCTCCTCCTCCTCCTCTTCCTCTTCTTCCTCTTCTCCTCCTCCTTCTTTTTCTTCTTCTTCCTTCTTCTTTTCCTTCTCCTTCTCCTTCTCCTCCTCCTCCTCCTCTTTCTTCTTCTTCTTCTTCTTCTTCTTCTTCTTCTTCTTCTTCTTCTTCTTCTTCTTCTTCTTCTTCTTCTTCTTCTTCTTCTTCTTCTTCTTCTTCTCCTGCTCCTGCCTCTGCCTCTGCTTCTGCTTCTGCTTTCTCCTCCTCCTCCTCCTCTTCCTCCTCCTCCTCCTTTTTCTTCTTTTCCTCTTCTTCCTCTCCCTCCTCTCTCCTCCTTCTCTTCCTCTTCCTTCCTCTTCTTCCTTCCTCCATTCCTCTTTACTACTGTATATCCAGTATGTTGGATTCATTCACTCTTTGGCTTCATTCACTTCTGTTGGCTACAGAAGCATATGTGAATAACAGTGAATGGTCCAGAGCCATCTCATTGTTATTCTCTCTCTGTCTCTCTCTGTCTCTCTCTGTGTGTCTCTCTCTGTCTCTCTGTCTCTCTCTCTCTGTCTCTCTCTGTCTGTCTGTCTGTCTCTCTCTCTCTCTGTCTCTCTCTCTCTGTCTCTCTCTCTCTGTCTCTCTCTCTCTCTCTCTCCCCTTCCTTCCCTCCTTCCTTTCTCCTTCCTCTCTCCCATTTGACCTCCCTGTCTTTACCTTCTTTCCTGTGTTCTTGATGCAATCTTGAGAGATTTTTCAGATGCTTTCTCTTTAGAAATATAAAAACTGACATAAATATGTGTATTCTGAGTCATTAAAGAGCAAACTAGCAGATAGGAGCTTTGTTTTTTTCTTCCTAGACAAGTATAAAATTCTAGAAAAGTTGTCTGTTAAAAGGCCAAAGAATTCACACAACTTCCAAAAGAAATACCCTCTACCATGGGCCAGAGCTTCTCAAAAGCCCATGTTGCTCTGAGTGTGATCTTGTTATTTTGCTTCTAATTGACTAAAACAACTCTAAACAATGCCCTGGGTCATGATTAGAAGGATAGAGTCAAAGAGGTCTGTATTTAATATATATGGTAAGGTCAATATAGAATTATCTTCTTTAAAAAACAAAACAACAAATACAAATCAGTAAAGTAGATGATGATTTAAAGTTCTCCTCCAAAGGTCCAGATTAATGTGTGTGTGTGTGTGTGTGTGTGTGTATGTGTGTGTATTTTATGACTCAACAGATGCTTTAGCTATTTATGAAAGAACCAATTTCAGACCAAAATCAAATAAATCAGAAATGCATTTGGAAGGAAAGAAATGTAAGAACATTATTTTTTTTTTTGAATTTTGACTTCAGTAGAAGATAACTTACATACAACAGAATGTGTATATCTTAGCTACCATGATTGATGAGTTAACAATTCTTGAGACAGGGCTTCCTTCTGTAGCTCAGGCTAGCTTGGAATTTACTATATAGCCCAGGTTGGGCTCTAATTCTTGTCAATCCACCAGCCTCAGACTCCTGAGTCTTGGGAATTGTAAGTGTCTTTTACATACTGTGGTTACAAGTCCTTTTTTATGCACACATATTTTGAATATTAGCAATCAGTCTTGGCTTTCCATTTTGACAATGCTTACTCATAAAAATAAAAGCCTTTTGACCGTGTTTTTTCTTAAAGTTTGTTATCTTTAGATTTACTATTTAAAAACATCTTTACATTTCAGTATATATTTTAGAATTTATTGATTGATTCTATATAAAATTTGCTTAGCAGATTTCAAAGACCTGCTTAGAATTACCAGGTTCAATGCAAGTATCAGGGGTTGATTCCTTTGGGATTTTCCAATTTCTTTTTCACCATTAGTCCAAATGTTTTTCTGTCTTTATTGGGTTGCCCAGGTATCTTTGTCAGAAACATGTGTCCATATTAGCTGTCTGTGCTAATTCATCTATATTTATTCTTAACAATGTTGCTGTGTCATTATTACTTTAGCTTCATAATAAGTCTTGAAACCAAAGACAGAAAGTTTTCCAAACTTGCTCCTTTTCCCCCCCAATTTTTTTTTTTTTGGATCTTTATCTCTCAACATAAATTTTAGAATTAATTTGTCAACTCTGCGCAAAACCTTGCTAAAACTGACTTAGACAGCACTGGATGTGAAAATTAATTTAGGGACATATTTTATCTGGCTTTTGATGTTTTACTGATGTCTTCCTCAATCTTCTCAGCAATTCTTTTTTTTAAAAAAAAAACTTTTATTGCATTATGATGAGAAAAGTTGCATGATTTCAATTTATCTGAATATGTTAACATTTAAAAACATATTTTAATTAAATAGAATTGAATCACATTCTTGATCTTTTGTACCACCGCTCCTCCCATAGACCCCCTTTAATACCTACAATATCTTTTCTGTCGTATTCCTTAAAATTTATAAAATATTATAACAATAAAAGTAAGTATTATAAAAGTTGTTTGATATAAAACAATAATCAATTTAACAGTCTTATGTAGATGCTCATCTACAGCGATCGTGAAAATACATTTTTCTCAATATAAATTTTAAATAACTCCAAACATATTAGCTGTATACTTAAAAATAATACATCACTACTAGTATTTTCTTAAATGAACATGAATATATAAAGTCTTTTTGTTTGTTTTGTATTTAGTAGAGTTTAAAATCTTGGCTCTTACTGTGGTACAAGCCCAAAATAAGAACAATTTTTAGACATTGGGTTTCATTGTAATGAGGCTGTATTTCAATGACCCTCACATCACCAAAGGATTTTACCTCCATCGTAGCTAAGCTGAGAGTTGATAGTTCTGCTGCACCAAGAAATGAATTGTAGACACGATTTTTGGATACAGACTTCCTGCTATGGTCAAAGCTATTTGACTTGAGTGAGTGACTTCATTCTCAGCCCACAGAGAACAGGTTACATTCATTTAAGAAATGGTGTAGGTATTAAGATTCTCAGCAATTCTTTATAGCTTTTAGTGTCTCAACCTTATATACAATTTGTATATTTCAATTTCGTGGTATTTGATTTATTTACTTATTTAGCTACTTTTGAACTCACTATCATTTTGTCTCAGGCTGCTCAGTGCTAAAATTACAGGTATGTACCACCATGTCCTGTCTCTTTAGTGTGTGTGTGTGTGTGTGTGTGTGTGTGTGTGTGTGTGTGTGTGTGTGCAGGTACTCTTGGAGGCCAAAGGAGGACATCATAACCTCTAGAAACATCTTGCTACCATTGTTCCATCTTGCTATGAGTACCCTCATGTAGATCTTAGGAACTAAACTCAGGTTCTCTGCAAGAACAGCCAGTGCTTTGAACTCCTGAGCCTTGTCTGTAGTCCCATCTTCAATATTTTTAAGAATATATTTAATTATTTTTGAGTTGTTTGTTGGTAATATGTGGAAATACGGTTTTATGATTGACCTCTTACAAAATGACATGTAATTGACCTTAATGGCTGATTTATTGGTTCAAGTTTCTTTTTATTCCAACTACTTTGTAATTTTCTAAATACAGGGTGAGTAAATGAAGATTGGGTTCATATGCATTTCAAAAATGTCTATTTATTATTCTTGTCTTATTGCATTGGCTAGAAGAGTATGATCTTAAATGTAGTGTGTAGACTCTTACCTTCTTTCCAATAAACAGTGGGTTATCGTTTTCATCGCTAAGAATATTTGCTTCTTTTTTCCCTTCTGTAGATGTTATTTGCCAAAGAATGTTTATTCTTCCTTATTCCCAATTTGCTGAGAGACTATCAAAAAGTAGTATTAAATTTTGTTAAAAGTTCTTTTCTGTTTCTACAGAGTCTTACACTTCCCTTCCCTTCATTCTGTTAATGAAGAACTGTATTAATGACTTTCCTCTTGCTCTTTTGTTTGGTATTGACAGGGTCTTACTATGGAATCCAGGATGGCATTGAATTTGCTAGGTATCCTAGGCTTCCCAGGAGCTTATAATCCCCTGACTGATAGAATGCTAGAATTATAAGCCTGCATGAGCACGCACAGTCTTAGACTAGCAAATGTTGGATCAACATTGCTTTCTGAAAGGGCTCTAATTGTCATGATGTATTATATATATATATATATATATATATATATATATATATATATATACTGTTTTTGTTCTGTGTCAGTGTTAAGGTATATTATAAGCCTTAAAGCAAACACACACACACACACACATATGCACACACACATGCACATGCATACGCGCACACATACACACACACACATATGAGAAAGATACTAATAGACTTAGAGACTAAGGTAGCAATGGAGTATGAGCTGATTACTATATCTGTCTCTCTTCATAGCTTTCTCTTCTCTGGCACTACAAATCCCAGCTGCCTCCTTCAGCCCCAGATCCAATCTCTGTCTTTTTAATTTAGCAAAACCACCATGCTCTGCTGGGGTTACCCCTCCCTTGGCCAATGCAAACTACTTTCATCTAGAAAGCAGTGTGGTCCTAGGGCTTCCCTCTTTGCCTTCCATCATGGAACATAGTCCCGTGCTGTCTCTTCTCTGGTATCTGAGGGAGTTCTGTCTAGCTTTCTAGCTGTTCGCAGGAAAGAATAAGTTGGGCGCTAGTAACCACAAGAGTGCCCAAAGGGAAAACCTCGAGCTGCTTATCCTTAGCGCTCAGTCTTGCTACACTCGTCAATGTACATGTGGGCAGTTAACACCCAGCCAGGCAGAGTTCCTTTCACCTTATCTGTTCTGCACACTTGCTTCTAAAACAGTTATCTGAGGCCTAGCCATACAAATAGCACTTGGTGAGATGATAGCTTGGTTTAAAAACAAAACAAAATGAAACAAAAAAACAAAACCCTCAAGCTTGTGCAGCTACCCTTTACAAATCAGGAAGAAGGAGTATCCAATAGAGAGAGGGGACTCGGAGCAAGCCAATTAGACATGCATATGCTAATTTAGAGAAGCAGTGACAAAAGCAGTTTCTTAAAGATAAAAGTGAGAACAAAAAAAAAAAATTCACCACTTTGAAGTGAGCTCAGAGGGACAGAACGACATCATTAGCTAGGAGCATTTGGGGACAAGCAGAGGGCACCAGCCTCAGATTTCCAGTGAACTATCTTGTCTGGTTAAGGATTCTATGATTAAAAACAAAAACTTTAAAAGCTGCTCCATCAGTAAGCTTCATTTACAACTGTCAGCTAAGGGTTCACGTTATCCACAGTCTCTTTGCAGGATTTAGGAAAGGGCAAGTCCTCTCCCTATGTTGTAGTAAGTGTGTGTATTGGGGACATATGCTAATTGGGGGCTATACATTCAGATGGAACTAGAGATGTTTTTCATAAGACATTATAAAACCACATGATGATTATAAATAGTGCTGTGGTTACTTTCATACTTTGGATTTAATTAGTTCTTCCTGTATTTGAGGAAAACCGGGGAAGGACCTTTTCCTGTAATTCTCCATGTCTTTAATTTTTCTTTTTCTTTTCTTTCTTTTCTTTTTTCTTTTTACTTCTTATTTCTAAACAGCACCCATAGCTCTCAGCAGAGCCTATGATACTTGTTCTGTCTTCAGAAGAGCAAAGACTTAAATTAAAAGTTACTCGACAGCCACACATTAATTTATTGTTGGCAACTTTTTCCCACTGAAGTCAGGCATGGCAAGTGGATTCCAATTTTGATGTTCTCTGATTGGTGGTAGGCAAAATGAAAGATGCCTTTCTGGCTGCCATATTTAACCCTTAGTAGCCCTACCCCGCATAAAGATGGGAGCTCCTACAAGGGTCATTGCCATCTCTACAAACCACCATTCTTGACTCAAGAACTAGTATGATGCATATGATAGTGTGACTCTGTTCCTAAGACAAGCAGACAATGATTAGATCAATACTGATAAAGGCGAAAGTAATGTTAGCCCATAAATCATAGGTTAGTCAAGAAAATACAAATCAGCTTCCGGTATTTCACATAGGAGGGAGTTTAATGAAAGGCTTGATTGTCGCAAACCCATGGAAAATGATGAAAGACAGAAGACCAGAAGAAGCCACTCCCACTTCAGCTTTGCCACTAGAGTGACAAAAGTTGTAAGGCCTGAGAAAAGCTGATGTTGGCCCCAGAAGCCTGACACACTGAAGCACCCACACTTCATGCAGTCAATCTGTCAGTCTGTCAGTCAGCCCTGGCTAACGCACTCAGGAGTAGACTCAGGTCACTCTCAGTTTGCTTGTCTTTCTACAATACATCCTCATTTCCTTTCCTTTAAACTCATGCTCTTGTTCGGACACACAAATCCGTGCTTTTCATACAAAATTTTTTCTCTATCATTTATTTCCTCTTGGTTTTAAATCTGAGAGTTGATTAAAAAGAATCAAGCAAGCTTGTCTGTGCTATTCTGTAGGGCGCCGAGTGGTAGGGAAATAAAGGGGTGGGAGAGACCTACGTCCCACCATAGCTCAGAAGACTGCTCCGGGACCCCATGGAACCACCACTGGGGCTCCCGGGCACCATAGACGGCTGGGTACCTCAGGAGAGCTGGCTCTAGGGTCTCTGGGCCTCACGGAGGCCAGAGACACAGGTTCTCACTCTTGGACATCCCAGACCTCTGTATTGTTGCAGAAGAGCTGAGAACAGACCCTCGGGTAGACTCTATCCCAGGCTGAAGGGAGAAGGGTAGCTCTCGAAGTTTACTGAGGGAGGAGAGAGGCTGGCTAGCTCGGTGGGCTGCTTGGTTTGGCTGTCCGGACATGGCTGGAACGCTGGGGGACTTTCCTGCTGGAGATTAGATGCAGCTCTTTAGCGGAAGGCCTAAGCCATTGTTCCAGCATGGGGCAGTCTAGATGAAAGGAGGCAGTCTATGGTTTTAGGGCTTTATAGTAG
>NW_022196896.1:87638244-87638676 GCF_008632895.1 Mastomys coucha
AGAGGGGGAAGGGAAGAGGAGAGAGGGAGCAAGAGGGTAGAGTAAGAGCAGGAGCTTAAGAGAGAGAGGAGGAGCCAATCAGCCCCTTTTATAGTGGGCTAGGTTACCTTGCTGTTGCCAGGTAACTGAGCGGCAGGGCATACCTGGCTGTAGTCAGGTGACTGTGGGGGTGGAGTCCAGCCAGAATACTGGGAGCTTGGGGCATTGTCTAGCCACAGGATGATGGTGTTGGAGGGCTCATGGTGTCAGGCGCCTAATGTCTGACATGTTCGGTCCCTTGTAGAATTTTTCTACTGGGTCTCCAGAGTAAGCCTCGCTCAACCAGAGCACAGACTGCCTCTCACGGTCCAACACTATTCCACCCTACGCTAAATGGAATGCATTAGTATAACATTTACTTTTAGGGTTAAAAAAATGTGAATTTTTTTTTTT
>NW_022196896.1:87638686-87722427 GCF_008632895.1 Mastomys coucha
TTGAGGTTGGCTATGATTTCTTGGCAATCGCTTTACATAGTTGAAAACTCCTGTGTGGTGAGAAAAAAAAAGTAAGCTTCAAATTGTTTTAAGAGTAATGAAATATTTAAGAGTAGTAAATACAACAATTAGTAAAGTTGGTCCTATGTTACATTTTTTAAATGCTTAAATATTTATGGAGTTCAGCTTTCTTTTTGGAGTCAATACTAGTTTTATTTAGTTAGTTTTAGGTCTAAACGCTACATTTTGGCTTTCAAGTTCTAGATGGCAAAACCGGCCAGAGCCCTGTATAGTCTGGTCATAGCTCACTTGCCTGAGTGTGCGTATGACCCACGTGAGCTTTCTAACAGGTGTAAATCTCCACACACGCTGCTCCCACCGTATGGACCGGCCTCTGTCATCCAAGTCCCCTTCCCCCACCACCATGCTATTTGAGGTTTACCAGACCCCATGCATGCAGAATGCATTGCTAAAACTCTGTACACTGATAAAAACTCTTTAAATACATCCAAGCACCTTCTACACACTAGACATTATAGAGGTCTCAAAGGGCTATTTAATACCATTGTACCCTTCCCATTTGTTCTCTCTCTCTCTCTCTCTCTCTCTCTCTCTCTCTCTCTCTTCTTGAGAGGATCTGAGCTGCTTTACAGTCCTGTGCCACCTAACTTTGCAGAATCATCTTTATCTTTAAGACACTTCTGAAGCTTCCTTGAGAGGTTTAGTATAAGGATAGATATTATTCCTTAATGAATTTCATTTGCCGGACTCAAAGTTCTATAGGCAGCTTTTTAAGTGTAAATATTTCAAGTTTGTTTCTGTAGTTCTTTTTTTTTTTAACTTAATGCTCAATGAATCTATGAAGGAAGGAATCTGAGGTGATGATAATTTAGTGCTACGCTACAGCGTGTTTCAGGAGAGCAAATGTCTGGATCACCTTCTTATGTCATCCATACAACTGTGGGGCAAGAACGGAGCTAGTAATGATGTCTCCACTTTAAAGATAAAGATGTAAGACTGCAAGAGTCTCCAGAGAGGCAGTCAGACCTTAGTTGGGCATCCAAGCCTAACAAGTCACCCTCCCATTTTTGCCCCAGGTCTCAGAATGTTAAACTGGAAACAGAATGGTTACAATTAGCAAGTTGGCTAATTCGGCAGTGAATGTAAATGAGAGTTATAGATAAATGACATTTAGTGACATTAATTAACTGATTAAATTAAACCTGATATTTTAATCAGAATTTGTTTGTGCAGAGTGTTAGATAAAATGAAATGTGTTTTAACCTAGTTACTTTAAAAAAAAAATTCCAGTTACCATAACAACTTCTTGTGATTTCAATTAAAGGTGGTCTTTTCTTCATATTATTTTTAGAACTTGAGTTACCATAACAACCAGATGCAGTGTATTTGATCAGTTAAATCATTCCCAAAGAGTTAAAAAAAAATATGGTGTCTTTTAAAAACAATCAAAATATGATAAGTGGAGCGTCAGGAGTAAATGCCCAAACAGCGAGGCAGACTTGATTTTTCAAGGAGCCCACATGTGAAATAAAAGGCCAATGAATCTTCCTTTGTATGCTAGGCTTATGATGTTTCTCAGTTACAGAAATCAAAATGAGATTATTTATCAATTGGAGGAAAGTGGAGATGTCAGTTTCTGGCGTAATATGAATTGTCAGGGCCACAGAGAGAAAGGATGTAAATGATAAATTCACTTTCACAGCATTTGGGGGAGTTTTCTAGGGATAGTGTTTCTAAGCTGGGGGTCAGGGTGGAGGTGGGGATTTGGTTTTATACAGTTTATAATGCAGGAAAATAGTTGGTTATTCCTTTCCTGTTCCCCTCCCCATGGAGAATTATTAAAGGGGTCTGCTCCTGTCATAAAAATCTGATTCCAACAACCTCAAGACCCAAACACACTGATTAGAAGGCTGAGCCATAGGGCTGTGGAGATTGGTCAATGGGTAAAGTGCATGCGGCTCATCTGGAAGACCTGAGTTCCATCCATCTCTAGTATCCACCTAGGAGCCAGCTTGCACATCTGTCATCCCAGCCCTGGGGGGCTGCTAAGAGGTGAGTCTGCAGGACAGCCAGGCTAGCCACAGAAAAAGCTCTGGTGGAATGAGAGGCCCTGTCTCAGAAACTATGGAAAGTGATATAGGAACACACTCAAGGTAGACCTTGGACCTCTCCGTTTCCCAGGACATTCATGCAGGCAAACAGGCACGCACACATGCACATACATGCACTCTTTAGGAGAGGATGGAAGGATGACAGTATACACACGTCACATACACACATACATACTACACACACCACAAACATGCATACACTTTTAGGAGAGGATGAAAGGGTGAAAGTATACATACACTACACACACACATATGAACACACAAACTCACGCATGCACACACATGTACTCTTTAGGACAGAACAGAAGGGCAAAGACAGAGGGAGAGCAGAGGTGGGGGATGGGTAGGAAAAGCCTTCTCCTAGGGAACCGTATTTCCCTGATAAGATGGTAAGAAAGAGGTAGGTATAAGTTAAAAGTGCTCATGACTATCTGCTTCCAATCACGTGAAAGTATTCCAGAAACACCGACTCCAAATGTGCAGGAAAGTATGGTCCAGAAAAATCCCCCATTTTTGGAATCAAAGTCCTCACCTGTTTGAGGTAAATTGGCCCTTCTAGGAAGAAGTCTCACATTAGTTAATGGGCTGCTGTCTACAATGAACAAGGCACACATCTGGAGGCTCTGAAGGGTAGGTCAGGCTGCCCACTAAGTGACAAATAAAGATGGCCTCTGCCTGGGATCGCTGTCAGCCCATAAAATGCAACGGAGAGCCATGGTTTTGCCCACAGCTTGGCCACAGAAGCACTAGATGAATTGTAGGAGTGTCTGCCGTAGATTCTGGGTTTAATTATAGACCTCTTGCTTAATGAGGTTTGCGGGGGAAGGAGGAGGAGGAGGAGCAGGAGGAGGAGGAGGAGGGGGATCAGTGTGTACTGGTGTGGCTGGGGGTTATTTAATTAAAAAACAATAATGCTGCCAGCTGCCACTGGTTAACGATCTGGAACCCGCCCCTTCTTCCTCCTAGAAGAGAGCCCAGCAACAGAGAGTCCTGGCTAACTAACCTGTGCAATGCTAAGGTTCCCTTAGTGCCCCGACTTAAGGCACCTGTTTCTGACCCAGGCTCTCTGTGGCTGCTCTACACAGTGTGAACAATTGATCCTAGAGATGAAGAACAGCCACGAGGCCCATTACAAAAGGCAAAACAACCTTCCCATTTGCCCCTTCCTCCAGTGGCTTGTTTGGGAATTGAAAACAAAACAAATCAACAACATTTCTTTGGAAATGGTCAGAGGCAAGAGCTGGATTGGATTGACAAATTTGTAAAAGGTGGATTTCCATCTCTCTTCCACCCCCTGCCAGCCTAGGGATAAGGGAGGAGGATCCTAGGCTGCACAGAGCAGGGTGGGCATCTGGTATCAGAATGGCTGCCAGCCCTGAGTTTTCAAGGCTTTCTTGCTTTTAATAATCACCTAGATAAATTGTTTTGTTTTGTATTTTTAACAAAACATATAGCTTCTTTGGGGATTATGACTAAATTAGCTTTTGTATCTATCATTTTAAAGTGTATATGTGAGGAGGCTGCTCTGATTAGGGAAAGGTCCCCTCCATGAGGAGCTTTCATCCTTTGATATAGTTCCACATTGCCTACCAAGGACCCAAACCTGCCTAGGACCCCCTTTCCAAACACCTGAAACTCAACAAGGGAACACAGACACAGAGTGCCTTGAGGGCAAAGGTCATACATACACTGATGCGTTGTGGTATTAGCCACTGTTGACACACCATCACGGGACTGGAACCAAGAGGTCTTCCCTTGCTGCTTAAGAAGGTTCACATACAATCTTCAAGGGAAGCTTTAGCCTGGGCCTATCTGAGGCTTATGGGAACCTCCTCAGGCAGGACAGGACATCGGTCACCCTCTCTGAAGTACTTGGTTTGTTCTGTTTGCACCTCCTTTGGACAGCTCAGCAAAACCATCCCTACCTAGACTTTCCATTAATCAGATAGGGGTGACACATCATAAGCTTCCCTGCATACAGCCTAGCAGAGTGTCCTCACTTTACCCTTCCAGAGCTCCTAAGAACTGGCTGAGCAGTAGGCTAGTCTCTCTCAGCCTCCAGTCATTTCATGCCCTGTGTAATAGTCTCAGATGTCTGAAAGCCCCTGTTTTGCAAATTAAGATTCTCCCTTGACTTTCTCAGGCCCTTTTAAGTCCACCAATTGGGCTGGCCTGTGATTAAATCATCTTTGTAATTACATTTTATTTGCATTTCTAATGTACAATTTGCATGTCAATTGCTTATGCCTAAATCGGATTGGCTCATTTTATCCATATTATCTGGAGGTGGAGATGGGGAGGGGGTGGGGGGTTGGTTGGGGACTGACTTCTTGTTCTGACCTTGTCATTTATGTCTATGGTTTTGTTTTCTGAAGGATGGAGAGGGTGTGATGGGTTGAATTGTGTCCTTTGAAAATTATTCAGTCAGGCCTTAACCTCCAGTACCCCAGAATGTAGCCTTATCTGGAAATAAGTTAATTGAAAGCACAACTGGTTAAGTTAGGATCAGGCTATGCTCTTCTGACTCAAAATTCATCATCTTGAATGAAGGTGCACACCTAGCTCAAAGTGGCAGCGTCCTTATAAAAAAGGAACTCTGAAGATGGGAACACGTACAGCAAGAATGCCTGGGAAGACTTGGGTCAATAAGTCAAAACACTATCAGAAGATTGTCCCCAATGGCAGTGAGAGAGAAATCACAATGGAAGATCATTCTCTAACAACCACAAAGGCACTGTGGCCATCCTGAAACCTTCAGCTTGGATTTCCAGTTTTCATATTGAGACTTCCATGCAGAAATGATTCCTATTACGCCGTTCTGTTTGCAATATTATTAACATATAATAATATTATATATTAACTATATATGTATATATTAATTACATAGTAACATTAAGTACATAACAATAACAACACTTGTTGAGAGCATGAAGGTCCTTGTGCCTACAGATCTCCAGGGAACCCAGAAATATTAACCACACAGGATTGTTCTTTCAAAGGGATAATATATAACCTGTTTTCCCAGAAAGCTTGGAGGCAGCTGTGACTACTAGCCTGGTGATCTGTGTTATCTGTTGAGCCAGGCCGTATCAAGTTCCTACAACCAGGACCAGAGGTGGCTAGGAATCTTAATGACCCTTACAGCCTGAGTCTCCCACAAATTCCCATAACCAGGACTGGAGATACATAACTGTTGAAATGACCCTTACGTTATGTATATAGCCAGAGGTTTCTCCAATCTCCCACAACCAGGAGCAGAGACGGCTAATAGGCCAAATGACATTTATGCTACCTATATGGCCAGATTCTTCCCTGAACCCTTGGGCTCTTACAGGTAGCCTATCTTTAGAATCCATCTTCTTGGAAGAAATGACATGGACTCTGAGTTGAGTTTGAGTAATCCCACTTCCTTGTGCACAGAGGATTGTATTACACCAGGAAACTATTTTCCCCCAAAAATTGTACTGTGTCTTAAATATGCTTACAACAAACCACCCATATCAGACTCCTTAGAAGTCTCCATCCAGGCTGAGGAATTAACCTGACCTGAGTTTTCATTTTCTTCATTCATCTCTTCTCCCCAGATTGCTTCCCTGCCTGACACCCGCGGAGACCCCCTCAAACGCTGATTTTAGAAGACTTTCCTGATGAATAAACAAGTAAGATTCCCCCCCCCCCATAGATGTGAAACTATCTGGAGGTACTTAGGAATCACTAATAAACAATAGGCAAAATAGTAGAGGGATCAGTGGGTTGCCAGAAAAATTTCAAACCCAGAATAACTGAATATGATGGGTAATCCTGATTGACAGCTAGACTGGAGACTTCTAAAGCACACTGAATATGTCTCTGAGGGTGATTTCAGACAACACTAACCAAAGGATAAAGACCTGTCCTATTGTAAGTGACACAGTCATCTCATAGGTTGGGGGTCAGCTGGAACACAAGAAGAAATGAAAAAGTTCTCAGCCATCCCTGCTTCCCCCTCCCCCACCTCCTGCTTCTCCTCTCTTTAGACACCAATTTTGAACTCTTCTTTTTAGCACACCCTGCCAAACTTTAATCCCAGCACTTGGGAGGTAGAGAGAGGTGGATCTCTGAGTTTAAGGTCAGCATGGTTTCCAGATTAAACCAAAAACAAAAAAAATCTAACACCCAGAGTGAAGAGTCAGACTCTTTGCTATAATTTATATGACAACTGCAGATCACATCAAACTCTCATCTCTTGGATCCTCATTTCATCCCAAATAAATGGACTTAGTAGTAAAACTCAGTAAGATGACTGAATAAGAGAAGGCAGGGAAGCACAATGGGCAACCTTGCAACCTGGAGTCCCATGGCCTTTACCTTGCATCGTAGAAGGCACGGAATGTAAGCCCTGTCTCTGTTTCCCCTCCTTTCTTCCTGGCTGTCATCTGAGACCAAGAGCTGACAAATGGATGGGCCTTGAGGTCTTGCCAACTGTTTGCTGGGGAACAGGGGACCATTCAGACCACTCCTTCCCTTCATTGCTCACAGACACCCCCAATTCAGAGCAAGTTCCTTGCTGTTTTTCCTGAAGACTAACAGAGCTATGACTCCAGTGGTTCTTAGTTTAAAGTCTCATTCTTTTGTTTTGTATAAGAACCAATTTGATAGCTATAATCATTCCTGCAAACTCAAATATTTTCACAGAAATTAAATATGTCTGTAGCTGTATTTCAATGGATCGATGTATTTGCTGCAATATCAGAGCCATGTACCCCCATTGCCACGTTGAAGAAACCAACAGTGGAGTGCCAGGTTTGCAGGGCTGAGGTTTTGGTTAAACTTTACTGTGAGCAAGCAAATTTGGTTTTGAAAAAGCATAGGGTTGAACCAATTACACCCAGGAAGACTTGAGATTCCAATTACCATTCAACCATCTTCCAAGATTGAGCATATGCTCATTGAAATATCTGTTTGAAAATGAGAATCTACAGCCTTAAACTATGAATGCCCTTTTACCCAATGACTCTATTTATAGACATTCATCTTAAGGAAATACTCAAGTGCACAGTAATGTAATGATTTGCATAGCAAGCGTATTCTGCGGAGATTATTTATAGTTATTCTTTTTAGCAAAATCCTAAATTTCAATAATAGACAATTAATTCAGTGAAATATGGCTCATCTCTATAATTACAAAGGGCTGGTGAGCATTTAGCTGAGGCTTCCCTGCCACATTATGAAAGCCCAGTGAGTTACGGCAGCCGATCCCTTAGTAATTTGCCATCTCTCCATCTCTTCCCATCTTCCTCTGATTTCTACTGTGTCCTGTGTTACGAGGGACTCTATGGCATGGAATTACCTGGAAGGAGGAACAGTCAAACAGAAAATGAAGACTTCCAAGGGACACTCCCTGTCTTGGCTTAGCTTTTCTCTCTCGCTTGTATCTCATCGATCAAATGGAATCTGCTTCTAATGTGGCTATTTAATTACCAGAAGAATTTTGCAGAGATTTTAGTTGGAAATATAAGTGATAGAATTCTAAACCTTCCTTTTCTTAAAATTGTGATGAATACTCTCCTAAAAATGAATCTGCATTACACCTGTAAACCACACCTCAAAAGACCCTGGAACCATCTGCTAATGACTATGTATATGTATATATACAGAAGTGTGGTACCCTTGCATGTGTGTTCTTAAAATGAAGATAGAATGCAGTTGTTAATAATTGGTCATCATGCCAGAACAGGATTTTCCAACCTTGGTACGTTGGACCAAATAATTCTAGGTTGTGATCAGCTGATCTCTACAATTTAAGATGTTATTCACTGTCCCTGATTTCTACTTATAAAGGCAAGTTTCTCCGTTATAGTTGAAGCAGCCAAAATACGTCATGGCCAAATGCTGTCCAGGAGATGAAATTGTCCCAGTGGGAATCATTTCACTAAGTTTTTCTTGGGGCAGTTGCATTGTGCTTTCTCAACTTAGAAAAGCTGAGGCTAATTCTTCCCAGAATCTTCTCCCTTGAATGGTACCAGGTTACAAATGGGCATGAGACTTAGGATTTTGGATGAAGCTCCCATTGGTTGTGTTGATGTGGAGGCCATGGAGGGGCTCTGCCTACGGGATTGCTCATCTTACCCTGCTCAGTCTGTTTTCTTCTACACCTTTTACCTACCAATCCAAGGATGGCCCATCCATAATGGACTGGGCCCTCCCCCATTGGTCACTGGTTGGGAGGATGCTCCACAGCTGGATCTTTTGGAGGTGCTTTCTCAACTGAGTTCTCTCCACTCAGAACTAGCTTGTGTCAGTTTGACATGGTCACAGCCCAGTCGCCTGTTGGCCTTTACTTCTTCACCAAATGTGTGTATTGCTACCGCTGTTGAAGCCACATCCTTACCTGGTGTCAAACTCCGATAACGTCATTCTTCCCATGTGAACTGAAGACCAGAGACTCCCTGGGAAATTTTCAAGCCTTCGGTGCCGGGTTAGGACTACAGAGGCATCCAGATTTGTGGATGGAGCATCTACGGTGTTCTCGTCACATCATGTGAATGCTCACTGTTGGACGGACCATCCCCTATTGTATGAGCCAGTGTAGTAATTTCCCCTTAAATATATAATTATTAAATATATTCAAACACAAACCATGATAAACCATGCTCATTGTTACTGGTTATTGGCTTACCTTGTGGACATGGATGGCACCCAAACTAAGTCCTAATATCTACCCCTTATTCAAGAGCTGAGTCATGTGTAAAGTGCACCATATTTATTTCTTAATCGCTGGCCAAGCTGTCTCTTCATACTCAGTAGAAGATGCAGAATACACAGCTTGCATGGGTGGCGTTGTGAGCCCCCATGACTGAATAAGTTCTAGTCATCATCTAAATGAATGCTTTAGTCTTTGTCACTCATGGAAATGTTCCTTCAAATATGGCCAAAATGGGAATTTCAAGCTATAGCAACATTTTGGAAGAATACCAGGAGATGTCCCAATATTTATTCGCCTATAGATAATCTAGGACAAACTTGATGTCTCTTCTCTTGTCAAAGGCTGCTTTAGAGCTAGATAGAACAAAGTCAGCCTAAGCCAATGAAGAAGAGACTTATTGTTCCTGAAAATAAGGGGTCAACCCACCTGTATGCCACTCATGATAAGTACAAACTTGTGTCACTTTAGTTTGTGTTAGTAGCTATAGTATGACAATTTGAGGAAATAGCTTGAGGATAAAAGAGGGTCAAAAGAAAACAGAGCCCAGCCCAGGAAATGTCTAAATTGTAGAATCAATTATCCCTGAAGCTTTCCCTGTTGCTTAAGATAATCAAATTTCCTTTTGCATAAGAAAACAAATGTCCACTGGTTTAAGCCAGTCTGGCTGAAACTGTTATATCCTTTAATTAATTTATTATTTTTATTTGTTTGGGGGCATTCGAGTGTGGGTGTGTGCATGCCATGATGCACATGTGGAAGCCAGGGGACACTACTTGAAAACTGTTCTCCTATGATCTTGTAGGACCTAGAGACTGTATTTAGGTTGTCAGACCCATGGCCAAGTGCTTTAATCCATGGAGCCATCTTGCTGGTCCTTGTTATACTTTTGAAGCAACTTTAGAATCTGATTTAGATCTTGAAAACAAATTATAATTACATATTAAGTGTTTCTTATATGCATATACATATTAAAGATGATTTGTCTTGATTACCCTGAGATGAATCTATTCATTTTTCAACTGTACTAGATGGTTCTTACTCATCCCAGAATTATGAGGTTGATTGGCCTTACTTTGCTATTTTCAAAGTAAGAGAGGGCAGCCAGGTCTGCCTGAGCTCATTCAGTTCCTAACTTGTAATGCTTCTGAGTTAAAAGTGAAAGCCACAGAAGACTCAGCAAAAATGTTGCCTGTGAAATTAAGGTAAATATAGTCTTCCCACTAGGGCAAGGAGCTATCCATAGTCCTGGGCCACCATGGAAACAAGCATTCAATAACAGAGGTAGCCAGTGAAAAACTCTCTCTGGAAATTCAGGGAATTCTCGGTGTGTCTAGGCTCTTGGATAGTCTACATTCTTGGAGACAGAATGGGTTTCTAAGTGCCTGTGTTTGGCTTTTCAGCCTAGGAGAAGGAAGGTTGAAATGGCAAAGACATGGAGGGGCTGCTGTTGACAAAGCATACCTGTCTCCAAGAGGAGTGAGGTGATGAGGAGATGGAGTCCTGGCTAGATTTTATCTTCATTTGCTCTGTCCAGAACATTTACACTTGAACACAATGGTCATGGCCCTCAATAGTGTCCTGATCAAGAATCTCAGAGCCAGACAAACCCTTGTACTTTAGTAGAAAGTAGATGTGGTCTACACGGTCTTATTGTCTTCTCAATGAAATGTGAATAAAACTCTCACTATGTATTGCCCAGAAAATAAGCAAGGACTTTTCTTTTCTTTTCTGTCTTCTCTTCTACTTTCTTACTGGCTTCAGCTGGCCCATCCAGCGCATTACTTCTTCCTCATGGCCATCGATCAGATCCTTCAGTTTAGCTAGGAGGCTAATGCCATCTGAAACTGACCACATTCTGAAAAAAATGGATACACTCATATTAAGAAGAGCCTGTGGCCCAGGTTCTGGGACAACTAAGAATATTTCATAATTCTCTAGGTAGAGGGAGAGACACGGGTTGCCATGCCAGGATGCCTCATTCTCAAGGAAGACATGGAGCAGTTGGGAAAACTTCCATCCCACAGATGACCTGTGCCTTTCCCATCGTTTCATGCCATGCCTGACTCAATCACCTAAGCCTTGTGTTTCAACCCTGGTCACACCGATGATTGTCAAGTTCACTCACAGTCTAATGGCTTTAAAGAAGTATAATATACACATGGCTGTGATCCAGCAGCCCTGAGCTTAATCCTGCTCTTGTGTTGATTAACTATGTGACTTCAGATAAACCATTTCAGCTCGGTTTCCTTCAGCACCTAATTGGGGGATTATCGTGCACTTTCTCAGATCCAGTATCATCTGTGGACAGCGGTAAAATGAGAACATTATGATAAATGCCCTCCTCTGGCCCGTTTTAAGGATTCAACATCTTTTAGACCAGATAATCCCATGAAAGCCTCAGTTTCCTCCAGAGCCAGATGAGTGTGCTAACCCACATGGCTGAGGTGGAGCCTATATTTAGCTAATTGAATATCATTATGTGCTTTGAAACTGTCCCTGCATTTCAATAAACCTGTTTCTTATTAAGAAAGAAATGTATATAATCATTCAAAAATGCACTGTATGAAGGCAGTTGCCTTAAGAATATTTCTGCAGAGACACCAATTGTTTGGGAGTTGGGATACATTTTGCCACTTGTGAAAAGAAACATAAAAGAGAAAGAAAGGGAGAGGAGAGGCACAAATATATTGACAGATGAGAAGAACAAATGTTTTTGTTGCGTGCGCCTCGCGGAGGTGTCACATACACCAAATGATGACATAACTGCTGGGGAAATAGCTGCAGCTGCTGCCTTTGTAAAGTGATCTGCATCATCCCACTTAATGGCCACAGTAACATGTCCATGTCGTTTCATACAACAAGGACGGCCTAGTCCTGTGCCACGTGAGCTCTGAGCTAAACATGGCCATGTCACAGCAGCAGGATCAGGCTCAAATAATCCAGGGGAAAAAAAATTTCCTGTGCAACATACCAAAATCCCTCTTAAACAAAGCAAACATGTGAGTCTGCTGGTGAACAGGAAAATTCCTTGATGCATTGCCAAGCGAGGACACAGGGTAAGCATTCCACATGTTGCCCAAGTTTCCACGGGGTCATAAACCACTAGTGGGAAAATTGGATTTTGGTGAACAAGGAAGATACAGTTGGGCTTTGTGCATTCGCCCACGTCCTCATTCATTGGCCTCACAAATATTTCTTGTGTGCTAGGCACAGGATATGCACAGAAATATAGTAGAGAGCTCATCAGGGAGGCAGACACTGAACAAATAAAGGAACAACTACTTTACTGCAACTATAAAAACTTCTTTGACGAAGAACTGGCTGCCCCAAACGTACATTACATATCGTCTTTTCTCTTTGAAAGCAGGCTGAACTATACAAGCTTGCAACCACTATATATGCTTACTTTGAATAATAACAAGAGACATGGGAGCTAGTATCCAGAAAGCTAGGAGTTCCATTGAGGATTTCTAAAACTCATTTTTTTTTAATGATGTATTTGATAGCACGTTCCTGTCACTGAGTATTCAGAATGTGTCAAGGAAAGTGCCAAAGCCATCTTCTAGATTCAGCAAGCCGTAAAAGCCACAGGTAATTGTCGATGAGGTAGGAAATCCCTTCCAATATAGACTAGTGCACACCTCTGAATTAGAGATGGTTCGTGGCTAAGACCATGAGCTGTAAGACCATCCCAGCTGGGTTCAAGTCGGCTTTCACCACTCACTAGCCACAGAAGACAACTTTCCCAAACCCTCTGAGCTACCTTTGTAAGGTGGAAATGACTCCATTACTTTCCTTGCGGGTCATTGTAAAGATGCAGCAATTAAGTACAAGTGAAGCTTCAAACAGCATCGAAGTCATACAAAATGCTATGGGAGTGCTATCTTTATTAGTGGTCCCTACATCTTATTATTCCTTCAGCTAAAATATCATGACCTCTCTAATAGTCAATTCTTTTTAATTATCTGGAACACACACACATACACACACACACACACACACACACACACACACACACACACACATCCTTGCCTTCAAACACAGACCTCCTCTGCTTCTAGAGGAGAAAAATCTCTTGACTCTTGTACTTTTGATTGGTCAAAGCTTCCTGGACAAAGGCACCTTGGGATATTGTGTAAGTGCCGTTTATATGGTGAAGAGGTAAACTCAAGCAGGAGACTACTCTGGGTAGGCCTTGCCCTGTTTCTTAGCCATGGGGTGACCTTCAAAGAATGGGAACAGTGGAAAGGTCAAGTATGAACATATGCATTCTTTGTCCCTGAGGACTGAACTGTGGTTAAGCATCCAAGCTGAAGAGAGAACGCTCAGAAAGTCAGATAAGATAGGTGGTCAGTTATTTGGCCCTTAGCTTTTCTTGTTTGTGGATGCTCAAGGGCATCTTTGGCTTCTTGAAGGCATTTAAAAGAGCAAGCAAGTAGATTTCCGGGATGAGGGGAGAGTCGGTTTTGCTGAGTTTGCTGATTTGTGTATTCTCCAGATCTTCTAAACAAGCAGGCTGTGAATGAAAACAACTCTAAAGATGGTTAATTGTGTATGCAGTAAATACAGTTTATTCCTGAAGAAACAGTTTACCACTTATTCATTGGGGGTTGGGGGGGGGGGAACCAAGCAGGGAAAGCGAGGGTTAGGTTGCTTCATTCTAGTGCTGAAAGGGCAAACAGAGCAACGTTAGTTTTGCTTTTCGTAAATCCACACTCTCCCTTGACTCTTGCTTGTCCTTCTGCACTGTTGCAATGAACTCTTCCCAAAGAGAACCATCTCATAGCTTTTTAGCTGGTTAGCTATTTTTCAACATTGTTTCAGAATCTGACCTCTGACCCCCTGGCAGCCCTACAAAATTAGTGAGTAGATTTGTCACCCACTCAAGGAAAATTCCAGGAAGAAGTGATTAGCTGAAAAATGGGGGATAACTATGCTGTATTCAGACTCGGGTTCTCCAGTGCCTAGCAATTTCCCCTGCAAGTGCATGAGCCCTGGGAGAGCCTGCCGTCTTGTGACTCATCAGGAAGCCTCCAATGGGAAAAGGTAGCAAGCAAAAAACAAACAAACAAACAAACAAACAAACAAACGGTTTCCCATCCATGTGCTGCATGCTAAAAATCCATCGATTTTGCTCTTGGCTGCCTAAGACAAAGGCACACATGCCTGGCAGCCTCCTGCTTCCCTATAGCTGAGATGCCTGGTGATGCGTCTTGCCTATCAGTGATGGCATAAATTATCTCTAACTGGTTCTGGAGATGGTACCAGCTGCTTCCCACTGGGGATAAGGGACTTGTCTTACAAAACATTGCCTTCGCCCTTTTCCTGCACTTATTTAGAAAATATTTGTTTGACTGGCTGTGCTCCCTCTGTTTTAGGCTACCGTACACTGGATGTTTTCCTAGTTTTCCTTTGATAATACAATTGGTGTGAGATAGCTGCTACTGAGATTAATAGAAAGTTGATAATTTCCTTTACAAGAATGAAAAAAAAAAAAAACCTTACAGGAAGTTGTGTCTTTTTCCAGTAAAACAGAACTCCCTGAGCACTGAAGATGGACAGACCACCTGAGAGAACAAAGCAAGACAGGTCATGCTGCCCTCTGCATCTGCCTTCCAAGACCACATTCTGTTGGAGAGATAATGTCCCTTGCTGTAACTGTGTGCCATGACCCAAATTCATCCCAAGGTTAGGAAACTGGGGTCTCGTTTGCTGTGAGTCAAATGCTACAGCAATTGCTTTTCATGCAGATCCAGCGTAAGACTCTCCACCTGCCCAAGTGGCCCAGAATATCCTGTGTGGCCCAAACACAGCTCTCAGCATAACAACAGGCTGAAGCATCAGAAGGAGCAGGTACTTAATCTCATGTCCACTCAAAGCAGGGCGTTTCTCATTAGAGTATTATGAAATGGGAATCTTTTTTTTTTCTTATGAATAATAAATAGAAGCCTGGAAACTAAAAGAATATGATAGGATTCTGCCAGTGGAGCTGACATTTAGAGAGCAGAAGTAGCAGAAGCAAAATTATTTTTTAAAAAATCAGTATGCTTTGTGAAACTTTCCATATTTTTAATTCACTTGCAACAGATAATTAGCTCATATATTTAAATTGGCCTGCTGAATTTTATTCAGCGATTTTTTTAAAGAGATCGCAGGCTATTTTTTTTATTTGTGCATTCATTAAGCTGCTATACAGTATACATAGACAACCCCAGCCCCCACTACTCTGGTGTCTCCTTCAGAGACTGCTTAGGGCTCCATTGCTTGGCAAATGATCCAGAGAGCGTTCTCTCAATGCAGACGCATCATTTTTCCAGCAAATTTTAAACTTATTTGAAGGAAGAGAGGGGTCAGGGATGTGACGGTTGAAAGATAGGGGGGGGGGTCAAAGGAACCTGCTGGGAAATATAGAATTTTCATTGGCCGTGCTCAGATAGAAAGTGGGTGGTGGTTTGAGGTGCATGGGCAGGAGAGTGGTATGCGAAACTGAGAAGACTTTCTGGGCATGAACTCCATTAGGGATAGAGGCATCCTGAGAGAGGGGCCACTGGAAGCAGCATTTTGCCCTTACTGTCCAGTTTCAAACTCAGTGTTTTATTTAACTTAAAACAGCATCTTTGTAGGGTAAGGGAAAAAGATAAATTTCTTCAACTCGCTTGATTTGCTTATCTGAACTCTTCCGATGGGAAAGGGCTCTTCTCCCTGAGGTGTGAGGCTTGCTTTTCAGTGTTACCTTTGGTTAAGGGGTGCAGAGAACCAATCCTGGGGAGTTACAGACACTTTGCATCGTTTTATTCTTACCCAGACCCCTTTCTTTCTCATTCCCACCCCTTCCCTGTACCCCATCAACTCTCTGCCCCACATTTTCTGCCGCCCTGGGTTGGCTAGCTGGCTTGCTTTTCTTTTTACTTTCTGGTCAGTGTTTCCGGAGCCCCTCCCCTTCCGGAGCCCTTCCCCCACCACATCCCGCCTCAGAGGAGAATGCCCTGCCTGACACATTTCAGCAGGCCGAGCACATCATGAGGTTGTCTGTATTAAGGGAGGGAGGGCAAAATTGTTTACTTTCTCAGAAGGCTAAACATCTCAGCTGGGAGTCCTTGACTGTGTGCTTAAGGACACAGACAGAAAGTTCAAAGGGCATCGGAGAGTGCTCCTGCCACTGTGATTTGCATCTGAGTTCAATTCAACTCTGCTTTAAAGAGTCTCATTTGAATACACAGTACATTAGCTCCATCCCTGCTTCCTCTCCAATATGGGAAATACATTCATAGCTCAGTAACCTCTCCCCTGTCTAGTCCAGACAGCTGGGGAGAGGGTGGGCAGGGGGATCCAACAACTGCAGAGAAATTGTATTTCGAATGAATGTCTTGTCATCAGCTGCCTATGTATCCCTCAGCTGCACTCCAGGAAGAGATTTGCATATTTTTTTCTCTCTAATGGAAATACATATAGGATAAAGATTTTGTTTTGTCCATTTAAAAATATTGCTTTGCCCCGTTTGCTTGAGGGATTTCTAAATTCATGATTGGAAGAAATGACTTGTTAGACTTAGGAAACTCAGAAGAATTTAGATGGTGTGTCTGCCATTATCATCCGTGTGAAAAATTCCACGTAGAAATTGCCTCCAGAATAGTTTCCTGCAAAAATTAATAAGTAGATTTATAATGTAAGGATATATGAATGTAGCTATGTGAAGGACCACTGATCTAAACCAAATCAGCCTGCAGAGAGCCCTAAATTATGCAGAAGGCTGAAATGACATTACTCAAATTGTCTATTCCCTTTCTTTCCCATCTTCGTGGGGATTCACATATACTTGGGGATCACTGTATGTTTTCTTAACTCCTTGTTTCCATTTAGTCTGGGAGAGGTCCACCAACGACTAGTGTGTATAAGAAGCATTATAATATATATGTTTAAAACCTACATAGTCTTTTCCAAATTAATGACTATAGAGCTAATAGTAATAATTAATGATGATAATAACAACAACAGTACACTAGTAATCCTCTAAGAACTAACAGGGCAGATCTTGTATAAGTAATCTCGATATTAGTAAATTGAAAATGGGCACCTTAAGAAACTAAAGTAATCTTTGGTCTTTTCATTTTTGTTTGTTTTCAATAGTGGTATATAGTCTTAGTTCTGTTTCACTATAACACTTTGGTAGTATAGCGGTCGCTCCTAAAACCTGTAGCATCTTCTACTGACAATTGTCAAGTGTAATTTTCATCATCTGGGGGAAGATTTGACTTTTGTAGATAGTTAGCTATCTGAAACCAAGATGCTTAGTCAGCAGCAGCTAAGGCTTAGTAGGACCTCCCACAAGCATAGCTATGGCAATGTGAAATGTGTGCTGAATTTAGTTGATTTCCTACTGAATAAGCCTCTAAATATGTAGAAATTCATACTGTATCTCATACAATCCACACAATCCTCTAATAATCTTTAATTAAAGAGGTGTAGGCTTAGAAAAATTTTTAGAAGTTGCAAGATCTAATCACTCAGTTGTGGGAAATAAAAAGGCGATAATATAATAATGAAATTTTACATGCTGTTTTTTACTATAGAAGCTTAAGTAATTCAGTTTTCATTTTAACTACTACTACTACTGCTACTACTACTGGGATTATATGGGTAGTATGGTGTGTATGTGGGGGGGGAGTGAGAAATCACACAAACATGTGGGTACCTCAGTGTATATGGTAGCAAGTATGATTATGTGCATGCTCACAGGATATACTTATATCTTCTTAGCTCTCAAAGAGCTCCCTTACTTTGAGACTAACTCTTCTACCTGATATGAAGTCATTGAAAGGTATGAAGCCCTATAGCCATGTTGAGAGGCTGACATCTTCCTTCAGAGATGTCAGTGCAACGGTGACATCTGAGCCAAGGTGTAACACCAAAGTTGTCTCCTGGGAATTTTCAAGTGACACATAAGCAATCTTTGAATATTAATCTGTAACACAAGACGTTGTTGAAAACTAATGCTTCTGCAGGCATTCTGCATGAAGTGGGGGTGCCAAGAAACCTTGTCTATAAAGAAAAACTAGTAATAATAATACAGAAGACATGAACACCAATAAAAATGAAGTAAGGAAATTCTCCCTCATGGCTAACAGCTCCATTTCCAAGTTAATGAATGATCAATTCTATGATACTGGGTCACTACTTATTTTACTTGAGCTACCATTGCATCCTTAAATAACATATTGAACATTTTCAATCTTATTTATTAAATAAGTTGAGTTTATTTTATTACTTTCAACTTATCAGATGATACCTAACATGATACATGCAGAGTTACCCCAAGAGGAAGCTGGGTCTTTGCTTCCCAGTTTTCTTTTCATGGGGATTTAATGAGAAGGGGATGTCCTGCCTCAGCCTCAGCCCAACTTCAGATTTCCAGAGGATGCTAGCAGGAAGCAGGACTTCATCTGAGGATGGACAAGTGCAAGTAGTGGCCTTTGGACCACAGCCCATAACGGACCATTGTGGGGAGTGGACAGATGATTGTGGTCTTCATGGTCCTATGCAAAAGATGTTGCCTGATGTTGTACCAGACTGCCTGGGAAGAGGAAGTAGAACACCATCAGTATCCTATATTCAACTCAGGAGTAGCACTCTTGTTACTAGGCGACAAGATGGAAATGCTAGCTGTGAGTGGAGACATTAGGCTCAATACTACATCTTCAGGCTCACCCTCATCCTCCAGCTCATCCAGTGTCACACTCGATGGCTCTCCCACCACAGACATACATGCCTTTTGCAAGTCCTTTCTTCTGTATGGAAGGCCCCTTCACACGCTATCTTTCCCTCCACTCCATCTTAGACTCCCAACTGGTGGATCTAAAAATAGTCTGTCTGATTTTTTAAATCAGCTTCAAGAACATTCTTCTGAAGACCCATTGCCTGGCTTTTTTTTTTTCTATCTTGAATGGTGCTATTCTTTCGTTTCTCTGCACAGTCCCACACTTTGTAAATATTTGCATCTCACTGTCTCCACTGTCCTTGTTTTCCCAACAAATGCTTTTATTGATTATTTGGGAATCTCACATTATATACCCCAATCAGACTTACTTCTCAGTCCTTCCAGGTCTGCCCCTCCACTCTTGTTACAACCCCTCCTTAAATAAAAAAAAAAAAAAAAAGAAAGAAAGAAAAGAAAAAAATTAGGAAACACAAGTTTTATTTGTGTTGTCTGTATACTCACTGAGCATGGTCAAATGCCACTGGCCAGTCCCTCAAAAAACAGAACAACAACAACCAGAGGACCTGAGTCCTTCCCCATCCACACCCTGCCAGAAGCCATCAACTGCAGAGAGCTACACTTCATACATATCACACTTCTAAGAGTTTTCTTAGCTGGCTTCCTGTCTAGGCCGTTACTTTTTTGGGTGAGGTGCTTTCTTCTAATGAGTCATGTATGCGAATCATGTGAAGACAAGAGCCACATCTGTCATCTTTGAATGTCTAGCTGCCCGATTACTGATCCGCACCAGATGCTGTCAGAGGTAGACCATGGATGGATGTGTTGATAAATATAGAAAGAAGTGGACTGAAACCAAAAGATCATTTTGTTTACTTGCATTTTAACTATATTTTTTCTGCTTCCCTAGAAGGCTAAGCAGGTGTCCCATACAGGAGAGCTCCTTAAAACGGTTGTTCGGCCAGGACATTTACACATGAGCAGTGAGTTCTTTCTGGCCCTGAGAACCTTAATAGTAAATGAAAATGTTATCTCTCAGACCAAAGGAGCTGAAGGGTTTGAAGCTTCTTAGGACGAACAACAATATGAACTAACTAGTACCCTCAGAGCTCCCAGGGACTCAACCACCAACCAAGGACTATACATGGTGGGACTGATTGTTTTGGCAGCATGTGTATAGTAGAGGATGGCCAAGTCGGTCATCAATGGGAGGAGAGGCCCTTGACCCTGTGAAGGTTCTGTGCCCCAGTGTAGGGGAATGCCAGGGCCAGGAAGTGGGAGAGGGTGGGGTGGCAAGCATGGGGAGTGGGGAGGCAACAGGGGTTTGTTCTTGTTGTTTTTGTTTGTTTGTTTGTTTGTTTGTTTTTTGGAGGGGAAACTGGGAAAGGAGAAATCATATGACATGTACATAAAGAAAATATCTAATTAAAAAAATGTTATCTCTCCCCACCCCCTCTGTTCATTTATTTATTTTCTAATTATGACTGGGAGAGGTTTTGCATTGGGTTAACAGCTCACAAACTGAGAGGGGGCAAACCTCAGCTTTGTTGTTGTTGTTGACTAGTGTACACACAGCGTCTGACTACAGCCAGCAACGGGTGTGATGACAGAGAAAAGGGAGGAGGGAGCAAAAGCAGAAGGAAGGAAGACTAGTCACATGCTCTGAAAGCTTTTCCCACATACTTAATAATTATGTGTGTCTGTCTGTCTGTCTGTCTCTGTGTGTGTCTGTGTGTGCATATGAACGCCATGAGTACATATACCCACTGGGACCAGGCCTCTAGAACTGTATTTACAGGCTATTGTGAACTGCCTGACCTGGGTGCTTAGAACCAAACTTAGTGGTTCTCTACAAGAGCAGAACATACACTGAACTTCTGAGATGTTCTTCCAGCCCTAAAGACAATTTTTAAATTACTTGAGAAATACTTTTTAACCCTCTTAAGTAAATTACCCACAACAAAACCCCAGGTAAATGTGAACACACCCAGTGAAATGTCAGTGGGATCAAGTGAGGTTCATGGCTCACTGTCCATCATCCCTTATCAATGTGTTGGGGATGATCATGGCTTAGGTGTTGGCGTTAGGCCATAATATAACCACTATGGATGTTGGCTCTCTTCTTCCCACCCAGCTCCCATTCCTGAAGACACTGCCCTGGAATTGATGCTTTGATGTTGATTTCAAATGCTTTTTTAGTTACTACGTCTGAGTAACAGTCAACTCTGAAGCTTGCCTTTCTTCTCGGAGGGTATAGAGTTCAATAATGTTACTTCTGTTACTCTGACAATAGCTGGCTTATTCATAGCTGTTTTTATACACAGCCTTGTAACACAGGAGCAGTGGGATTCCAACAGAGCTATGTATTTGGGAAAGCACTTTCTTCTCTCAAAATATCTTCCACTTTTGTACCAGACTGGTATGACATTCTTTGGAACATATACCTACAAAGGATATCTTTGAGGTTGAGACCATCCTCTTCGCTGATACTCTCTTTAATCTATAATTGTTTCCTACCTCACTTTTCAATTCTATATTGGCTTTGGAGCAATGATTTGAAAGTGGAAACTGTTCAACAAAATGTTACCACTAGACTTTTTTTTTCAATTGAGAGGTTTGTGGCAACTACAAGTGCATTAAATCATGAAAAAGAATAACGTAAGTAAGTCTTAAGCTATGAAGGCAATGTGGAAGAAAATCTATTCTAAAAACCTTAATTTTGCAATCAACTCTGTCCTTGAGAAGCAAAGGGACTTGCCTAAAATCACATGAAAACCAGTAGCAAAGCTAAGAAAACAAAACAAAAACCAAAAAGCTATCAGTCATTTTCCAGGCTAAGTGTCCTTGCTACACACCATGTAGGGAAAACATAGGTAAGAGTAAATAGTATATGGCATAATCATGGGTGAGTCTAAGGTCACATTCTTCTTATTCTTTAGACTGAAGACACTTAAGGCAAGAGGTAAAAATACTTTCGAGTGGTAAAGAGTCAAGCCTTTGAATCCATTTGATTTTCCATTCTAGGATTTGCTTACAACCTTTCAAAAATGGGCTTCTGATCTTAAGTGTTCTTTTCCTAAAAAAAACATGTTGTCTATGTCAGACAGCAAGTTTGGAAATAATCCTATATAACATTCTCATGTGTGTGTGCATATTAAGTACCCAAGAGAGTATACTTAAACACCATTAACATGGGTGAATTCAGCTCAGTATATGTTTCCAACAGATCAGGAGAGCAAAATAGAAATAACTGCAGTAAATGAGTGCATGAGTTAGTGTGAGCATGGGAAAAAGTGGTATGAATTTGGGGGACCCTTGGTCAGCCTCAGCTTCCACATGCCTTTCATACTGTGAGCATCTCCTAAGCCCCAGGAGAGCTATAAAGCATGTGCTTGTTATACACCATGTCCTTTAAATAGAAGCCAGCTAGTTCATCTGGCACACACATGAAGGAACACCAATCTTCTCTAACATAAGAAAAACTTGAGATATTCAGCTTAGGAGAAGCTGCGGGTTTGAGTCTCTGTTGTATTTTTGCTTGAGGTTTTGTTCGTGTTGCTCCCAGCATGAATTTCTGAGATATTAAGGAAAATTTTGATGAAACATCACTTTCACCTCAAGCTCTGGCTTTATATTTTAATTCCTTCATTAGAAACCATGACGCTTTTTAAATACCATGATTGTCAACACCATCATCATTAACATCATCTGGTCTAATGGCTTGTCACAAATGCCTTCCTCTGGCATTGTGCTCGGATTTCCTCCTAAAGACTGCACTCAGGAAATCTGTCTTCTTTACACACTATGTGGTTAGAACCATCCCCAGAACATCTTCTGGGGAGATATGGCAGGTCTCCCAGGCTCTCTCAGGAGATCCCTCAGCACATACTTAGTGTTTTGTTTCAAGGTCCCAAGTCATTCTCCCAGGGCTAAATAGAGGGAGAAAGTTTCTTTAGGAATAGAATTTGAGAGAGAAAGCAAACAAATGACCAGCAATTCCTTAATTGCAGTACTTCAGAAATTTGCAAAAATCTATAGTAAATCAAAATAAAAAGTACTAACTAGGCTTTGAGACTGTCGGGGTAATATGATTGGCCAGTCCGTCCTGCTACCATGCTTTCCTGCCATGATAGATTGCATCCACTCTGCAACTGGTCAATCATCAATTCAGTGAAACCATTGCAAGCACCTACTATGTGCCAGCTCTCTGAGGTCACCAGGGATTCCAAGGTGAATAGGACAGGTTCTGGCTGAAGAAGCCAACTTTTCAGATTGTGAGCCAAAGTCTACAGACCAGTAACCCTAAAAATATGAGACATACTGTGTAAATAAGTCATTCATATAACTGTCATGTGGCATCTACCCTGAGGATGGAGAGGATATCAACATATTTGGGTATTAGAAATATATGCATTTCTAACATTTATATATTATAAATATATATGTATTCTATTTAAATGTTTATACATATACATCATATAAATGCACATATACACATACATAGTCATACATATACACCATGTACATCATATGCATATACTACATACAATAATACCTATACATAAATACATATATATTTATATTTAAAGTAAATAGATGGTTCAGAGAGTAAAAGCACTTGCTCTCTAAACCTGGTGACTTGTGTTATCAATTTCCAAAACTTGTTCTCTTACATCTGCCTGTGCTCGGCAACATGCCACCTCCCATATGTAATACATAAATATTTTTTTTTTAATATAAATGCTCGATAAAAGTAAGATGAGTTGTGCTGACCTCTTTTGCATCAGCTCCCATATAACTTGTTGTGGCATTGGCTTTACATTCTTCAAAATGTTACCTCACAAACACCCAGCTCCTCAGAGCCCCTCATGAGACAGGAAGAAAGCCCAGCTTACATTCCCATGTATTCTACAAACCGAATTACATATGCCAAGCACAACTGTAAGCACAAGATTTATCACAGTGAATAATCAGAGAAACACAATATGACGATTGCATTTAAGTGTGAGAAACAGGCAGTGAATAAGAGATTAAAAAACAAGCCAATAAACAGGTTTTAGACCTGTTAAAGAAGGAAAACGCAGGCCTCAAAGGGTAGTATGAATAACAGAAGTTATAAGCAGGGTAGTCAGGCAGTGATGGTCTCACCAAGAATGTACCCATTGAACAGACTTGAAAGATCAGGGAAACAATGGATTACCTGGAGGGAAACAGTCAACATGCTAAGATCAGCTAGGGATGGGACCAATGATGATTTTTTTTCCCAAGACAGGCCACAAAACCCAGCATTTTCACAGACAGGGTGGATGAGTTCTTGAGGTGGAATGTGTAGGTCCACGCCTGGCAGCATTGGCAGTAAAACTAGAAACCCTAATAAAGAGGGAAAGCCTGAGTTTGGGTGGATGGTTTCAGAGCTGAAAAGAAAAAGGAACGTTTGGTGGGTGTCCAAAAGTGTCAGTGTTAGAAATTCATTCTTAGGAAGAGCATGAGTTGGATTCTTGGAAGAAAATGTTTCCATATGGAAGTTATAACAGTGACAGAAATTGGGAAAGAGTGCAAAGCACCACTGAGTTTGGAGAAAACAGGAACTTATTTTTTTTTCTTCTCTTCTTGGTGATTAGAAAGCAGATGTCAGGCCAAAGGATAAAACAGATAACTCCTGATTTACACTTGGGTTTCATTACAAGAAAGCCATTCATTGCTCCAGCACTAAAGAGCACTTTTTCTCATCCTTGTAACACTGGTCACAAGATCATGGTATAGAGTAATGGGGCATGTAATCCAATCTGAACATCGCAAGCCTTATAGAAACTGGCAAACATGGGCATAGCTGTGTCTGTCACTCAAGATTAGTAAGCTGGCAAATGCTGAATTCTGAACATATGGATGGTAACAGCACAGCAGACACACAGCCATTGTTTCAGACTTCTCGGTACAATGAGACTGTAGCATCCTTCCAATAATGAGTCTCTCTTCCTCTGCTTCCAGTCAAGAAATGCCCACTCACATGTTACCCAAAACAGTAATATAGGTACACGAAGGGGGTTGGGTTCTACCACACGTCCATGCAAACGTCCATTTTCTCCACATCATTTCATAAGAAAATGTTCAATCTTCCAGATACAGGTGTGGGTCTCCAGATGGGTCAAAGATTTGAAAGATATTTACAGTTTAATGAATTCTATGTGGTTTGCCTTTTGGCTGAGCATAATCAATTCTTCTTCGTGATCCAGAAGATGGAAGATCTTTTTTTTTTTTTCTTGAGCAAATTCCTGGAATTGTGCATCAGAAGAGAGACAACTACAAGCATGAAAACAAACTGGGGAGGAGTAAGGATAAGCCTAATGGGATGATGAGACCAAAACCTCAACAATGGGCCTATCTAACCCTTTTCAAAATAACTTCCCTTCAAGAATTGTCTAGAAACAGGAATCTGAGTTTAATGTTCAGTATATATAAAATTTCATGTAAAAATATTATATTTTATGGATATAAAATATAATCTACTTCTACTGTGGAAGGAAACAATAAACCTCCTATCTTCACCTCCAATTTGTTTAGGGTCACCTGACTGTCACTCCAACTTCTTGTAGTGGCAGAAATGCTTGTAAACCATTTATTTCCTTAGCTTTGACATTAACTAAAAATGCATCGCATTGCTGAGGAGAAGGTATTGGTAAAGATAGGGCAAGTTATGACGTGACTGAAAATAAACTCTAAAATCTCAGTGGTTTAACTTCATGACTCACTGTTTCTGGCACATGACTTCCAACGTGAGGCCTCCAAGGTCATTGTGACAGAAAAGAAGAAAGTAAAAATTGTATGGAGTGATTCTGTGTCTATACCCAATGGAATGATTCCAACCTAGTCACATGACCCCATTTAATTACTGAAAGGGCTGGGAAACTCGTGCATAGAGAGCCTTGTTTGGTTTCGTTGCTTGTACATCCCTTTGCTGAGTTCTTCCCTATATATAATCAGCCTTTCCTCTTCCACCAAGACAGCCAATCCCTGTTTTCAGCTTAAACTCCAGTGCTATGCATTAGTTAGTCACTATTAACTTAGTCACTGACCTCTTACTGTGAAGAGACACCATGACCACTGCAACTCTTACAAGAAAAAAAAAACATTTAATTGGGGGCTTGCTTACAATTTTAGAGGCTTAGTCCATTTTTATCAAGGCAGGGGACATAGTAGCATACTTCTGGTGAAGCTGTTGAGAGCTAAGTCTTAAAGGAGGTAGGGAGAGGTATGGATAGGCCTGGTTAGAGCTTTTTGAATCCTCAAAGTCCACCCCAAGGGACAGACTTCCAACAAGGCCATATATCCTAACCCTTCTCAAATAGTGTCACTCCCTGATGACTAAGCATTCAAATATATGAACCCATGGGGGTCATTCTCATTTAAACCACTATGACTATCAGATCTGAATTTGGCCCAGAAACAAGTACACTTTAATAAGATTAACTATGTGTTCCACTGGATATATAATTCCAGAAAGAAGTGCTGAGCCATTACATTACAGCCAAAGCTCCATTCAGACCAGAGAAGGAAAGAAGATGCAAAGCAACCACAGACCTGGAATTCCAAAATCCTACCTGACATATTTGTGAGATGTCTTTAACTTGTGCTAGGAAATATCCTTGGTCAGTCCTGATTCTATCCAGTAAGAAGGTCTCATCTTCAGTTTCTGCCATGTCTTAAGTGGTGTGAGGAATTACCTCTTACAGGCTGCTCAGCTTCAGTGCCTACTTCTGCTAAGGATGATCAGGATGCAGAAATTGCTCTGCTTCTAACCATCTCCAGGTTCATAGATGTAGAGGGGAACAAACATTCGTAGACCACTGATCTATTTGATTTACATCTAAATGAATCTTCTAGGTAGACTTCCTAATTTACTCAATTTCTTGGCTTAGTCACCTCTCTATCAGTTCATTTTCAACTCCATCATAGCCACATTGATAGTTAAGTTTGGAAAGAAAGATCTGCCTTCTGCTCCTCTCAGTGTGTCTCTGCCTCTGAATCTTGCCTTTCTGCTTTTGTCCTTCCTCTTTCCTACCTCCCGGAAGTTCTGTCCCTATACTTCCTGCCCCAGCTATTGGCTGTCAGCTCTTTATTAAAACCAATCAGCATCAGGACAATGCCAGAACATCTCCTTGGTTGCCTTTAGGCAATATGGGCAGCCTGACCTTCATGTTTTAAGCAGGTATGGTGATAGACTATAACTTTAATTTTTTCGAACCTTATTTTTTAATGATGATTCTTAAATGCTTTAATCTCCCTTGTGGCTCACCACCCACCAGAGTTAGTGGTAAAGAAAGAATATGAGGTTGTGGTGGGAGCAGGGGAGGGGGAGTAGACATGTTTAGAAAGGCACTTTGTAGCAACTCCCATCTGTGTTGTCTGGAAATTGGCAGTTCAGCTCACAGGTTAGCAGCTGAAGCTTGATCCACTTGCAAACACTTCACAGATACACCAGCAGTCTAGTTCTGTAGAGTCAGGTCACCAACAGCCATGACACAACCTAGAGAGACAGCCAGGCCTCAGCCTTGGCTCAGGTCAGCAAGAGGGACCAGCAGGGACACCAGGAGTTCTCTGTTGTGCCTCTCTCAGGGAAGTGAAGATCAGCAAAGACAAGAGACCCACAAGCCTTGCACAGCTAGCTGCACCAGCAAGCCAAGCACTCTCTCCTAGAGACCTATTTATACTCTTCCAACATCATGTGTCCTCTACATACCTTGCCTCACCGTGTGCATCCAGTTGGCCCGAGTCCACAAAAGCAGCAAGAAGCTGCAGCACACCACCAGAAGTGTTATGGTGCATTTCTCTCTATGGTGTCCTGACAAATGCAACTCAACTACACCGTGTAAGGTAGACCAATACCTATGTGTTGTTAGCAAAGACTCTTTTATCACCTGTCCTCTCACATGCTTGCTTTAGCAGAACATCCTCTCCCCTGTGTCTGCATCAGTGAAACGTCCCTTCACAAGTCTGCCTTAGCCTTTCACCCATGTCCACTTCAGGAAGACATTCCTTCACGTGTCTGCCCCAGCAAGACACCATCTAACACAACTGACTCTCCGAAGAACCCTGAAGTTTGAAGATAAGATGGACATAGTTGTGTTTGCACAATGTCAGAAATTTGTTGAATAGACGCACATTGGTTACTTTTTTTATTGGTGTGATGACATACTATGACCAAGGCAAGTCATAGAAGAAAGGGTATATTATATGTGTGCCTACAGTTCCAGAGGGGCACAGTCCTTCACCATTATGGCAGGGAAGTATGGCAGCAGGCAGGCAAGGTTCTGGAACAGCTGAGAGCGTGTATCTATAACTAAAAACAGGGACCAGGGAATGGAATGTGCTTGAACCCTCAAAGCTCACCCCCAGTGACGTAGGTCCTCCAAATAAGGCCACATCTCTTAAACATATCCAAACATCACCACCAGCTGGGGTCCAAGTATTCAGAGATCTGAGCTTGTAGGTGACATTATTCCTACTGAATCCACCACAAACAGTAAATTCATACCCCCATAGCAGGTTAACTGGCTGTAAACTACCAAGTAATCCTGTTTTCACTTGAGGGTGTGGCCATTGGCAGTCACACATTCTTTTATTTCAATCTTAATTACCAACAGTGACTCTCAGACCATACATTATGCTTCACATGATCATTTATATGTGTGTGCTCCAAATGGCCTGGAAAGTGATAAAGAGTCTAGAGAATTCAGAGAAGCTGTCCTGAAGACAGAGTGCCTCAGAAAAAGTCTGTGAGGCATAAGGTAAGAAGACTCATAGATCTCAGGTACAAACCTAGCTGGATGCTGTGTTACCCAGTCTAGATGGCAGGATGTTCTGCAGGTCAGTTTGAATAATCTGAGCATTATGAGAAACAGCACGAAAACTAGACCCCAGGGATGAAAGTAAATGTCCTTCTCTGTGGCAATTTTCCTGACTGAAACTCTTGACAAGCAACTGAGTGATGGGTGAGCATGCCCAGTATGTCTCAGTCTTGGGATGCTCTTTCCTTAGTAGTCACAGATTTGGGGTTTGTGCCTTACGTGATAATAAGCTCACGTGTCTGATGTTTCTTATATGATTTGATCTGGACAGAAGTGTCATTGTTGACTCAAATACATTATTTATTAGTTTGTGCCCATGGTAAGATTGTGTTGTTTACTTATGTAAACAAGATGTAGTCATTCTTTCTTGACAGGCACTCAAAATAGAGTAACTCAGGTCAAAATGTTTGCTTTACAAAATGGAATAATTCAAAGCTAAACACAAACTGAAAGCTGTTATTCTATACAACACAGTCAGAAAATGGCTCAGTCAACTGTATGAGAAGTTGGGAAAGCTATAGAGCACAGAGATGTGGGTCAGAATATGCAGTTTCTGCTATATATATTATAAGAGGAACAAATCTAAGAATATCCACGAAAATATCTAAAGTTTCGTGTGATTTTCTTTATCATTAACTCTCCATTTTCTCAGTTATGAAATGAGCTTCATTTATCACAATAGGAAACGGTAGGTTTGCTGGAGAGTGGTGTCAAACCGTTTGCTTCTGCGATGCTGTGTTAAAACACTGGTCAAAGCTAATTGATGGAAGAAAGGGTTTATTTGGCTTATAGACTCAAAGTCCATCATCAAGAGAAGCCAGAGCAGACAGAACTCAGGACTGAAACCTGGAGACAGGCACTGAAGCAGTGGCCGTGGAGGAAGTCTGCGTATTGGTTTGCTCTCCATGGCTTGCTTGCTCAGCCTACTTTCTTGTATAACTCAATACCTTCTGCCAAAGGGATGGCACCCCTCACAGTGGGCTGGGCCCTCCCACATCAGTCATTAATCAAGAAAGTTTCACACAGACATACCCATAGGCCAGTCAGGAGAAGCTATTCCTCAACTGAGAGTCCCTCATCCCAAATCACTCTAGTTTGTGTCCAGCTTACAAATAAACAATGCAAGCACTACCCACTGAGATTACCAGCCATCATGGTTCTCTAACATTCTTCTCCACCTGCTCTTCCTACGAGGGACTCTCAACAGTCAGCAGGCCCGATCTCCAGGATCTCTTCCAGGTTGTCTCAGCTGAAAGTGTTAATGGATGGCTTGATTTGGTTCTCTACTAAAGAAGCAACTGGGACAAGGATTTCCTTGCATGTAACTGATTTGGGAGGGAGTCCCAGAAATACAATGAAGAAGTGGGGAACTGAGGCAAGAGAGAGAGGCAAGCAAATGAAAGCTGGGGTAATAACTAATTTATCACTGTGGGCAGCTGGAAGTTGCTTGGCAGCTTTAGGACACGGTGATGGGGACAGTTTATAATCATCCCATCAGGACTTTCATGAAGAGCTTGAGTATTTATCTAGAAACATCTGTCGCTGAATAGTGAAGATTCTTTCATGGTCTTCATCCCCCAGCACATTAGTCTGGCTTCACACACAGAAAAATGTACCAGAGACCAGGTGATGGAAGTCTGATGCCATTTGAATTGCTGGGGACTATCTAAAGGGGAGTTCTGTGGGGGAGTGGAGATAGGGGTCAACAGTCAACAGTATGGCTCCCGTGTTAAAAACTATTCCCTTTAGAGTCTTTGAGTCCCTGAATCTATGCTTCTTTACTGTCAACACCTTATTTATTATCAACAGCTCTTAAAGATTCCCAAATTTGCAAATTTTAGTTTCTCGCAAGGAGGGAAAGCACTGTTTATTGGGACCTTCTCTAACCCCTCAGCTTCTTGTTTGGTTTCTCTATGTCCTAGTTGCTACAGTTCATTTCCTTCTTGAGACACATACAGCTATATGTGTATTATTCATACTTGTCTTGGTAATGCTGAGAGTTGAGCCTAGAACTTCTTGCATGGTGGACTAGAACTTGACTACTGAGCTACATCACAGTCTGCCTTTTACTCTGCGACAGGGTCTCACTCATTATGTTGTCCAGACTGACACTGAACCCATTCTGTAGCTTGGACTGACCTTAAACTTGCAAATTCTTTTCCTTCTGCTCCCAAGGATCTGGAGCCCAGGCCTGGTCCATGTGTCCTAGTTTAGGCTATATTTTTAAAATAGAAAATTCTCCTTATTTGGCAGGAGGGTATGAAAAGACCCAGCATGCCTTAAGAAAAGCAAGGGACTTGTTCCAAGGCCAAACAGGTGGCTCTACTCAAGGTGGAGGCAGGGCTGAAAGCAGATCAAGGATTTAAGCATGGTAGACAGAGAGCCAGGAGGACTCCCGAGTCACAAATGCTACTGGGGAGGAAGGACTCTTCTCTACAGAGAAAGCACCCAGAAACCAAACAGTCAGGCCAAGGTGAGCAAGGGTTGCTTAGTGTAAGTGGGAAGATGCTCTCACGTAGAAATGCTGTCTTCTTTTAAGAGTCAGTTGAGATATGGAACAAGAATGAAGCCTATGGTTGAAAGCCTGGGTTACAGAAGAGAGTAGAGTTGCTAACCTTTTATATATTTTCTTCATCCCTCAATCTCAATTACCCTTTTCCATTTGTCATCTTCATTATATCTTTTACTCACTTCTCTTTGCTTTGTTGTTTGAGCTTAAAATATATCCCTGGGTTAGAGTTCCTTTTTTTATTCTGAATTAAAAAGTTAGAATCTCCATAACTCAAACAACAACATTTTGGCAGAAAGTTAACAGAAACATATGGGCTTCAGCATTCTGATGCCCAGACTGGCTTCTGCCAAAACATTTCTTTGCTGTCATATAGATAGCAACAATGTTTGGGGCTGTTGGGGAATCAAACAAAGCTCAGGCTAGGCAGGGCTGCTTGCCTACAGCCCTGTGTTAATGAGGGACTTCCCAGCCCTGGGCCTGAGAGTTTCCAGGAGTGGCAGGCAAGTAGGCAGCATCTGTTTCACACTGCTCATGCACCAGGCAGTATCCCTTCACTCCCGACAGTGACCGGATGGCTGGGGACAGGAATGAGAAGGCACTGGTCGGAATCCAAACTGGAAATCATACTCTCCTTCAAAAGAAGGTGGGCTGGGAGGCTGGAGAGAGTGCTCAGTGGTTAAGAGCTCATATTGCTCTTGCTGAGTTCACTTCTCAGCAACTCGAGGTCCATGGGATTCAACATCCTCTTCTGGATTCCATGGGTTCCTGCAGTCACATGTGCATAGATTCCTACGAGGCATACACACACATATGTACACAGGGACACACACACAATTTAAAATATATATATTTCAAAAAGAGGCAATTTAATGTTGGGTTATTTGCACAAATAATAGAAGAACTCATTATAAATTAGACAAACAGAACTCAGGGCTTGGGTAGGTCAGAAATGCAGGAGAGCCTTAGATAGAGGGAAAGGGAAAGAGAAAGGCCACAGTGGAGGTCAAAACATGTTGGGTCCTTCCAGGGAGATCTGGAGTTGAAAAAGAGATACTTCCCAGTCAGCCAAGGAGGGGGAAGACATTTCCTGGCTTTTCTTTTCTTACAGCTTCCCGGATCTCTCGCCAAATGTATCAGAAGAGAGTAAACAAGGAAGCCTGCAATGTCAGTCTGCTGTACAGAACTGAACAGGAATGAGTGGGATGGATCTAAAAGCAAATAAGCTGGCATGGGATGGCAAGACTCGAGAGCGTGGACTGACAAGCCACCCTGACCTGCGATTTAAAGCAGGTGCATTCGAGTCCCCACCAATTTTCCTTGAGCCAATTCAGCTCTAAAGTGTTGGCACATACAGGACATCAGGACATGTACTGAACTCTGTGGTTAAGTATTTCATATCATACCATCCTCATTCCATCTGATATGCCATGATGAGCCCACTAAGCCTGTGAGAAAGTACGTGCATGAAGATATAAGGGCTTTTTTTTTCCTGATAATGGTAGAATCATTAAAACATCCCAGTTTAGCCATGAGCACTTTCACAACCACTGACTACACCACTCAGCATAGCCTTGACCCCTACCTGTCATCCCTATGCTCCACCGCCTTCCATCACTAGGGTCCTGGCTCCCCTCACCTTCCATTGGCAGAGGGCTCTGAGCTTCTCACTATAAATTAGAAGGGTATTTTTGTGAACTCTCAAAAACTATTTCTTGGACTACCTAGGCTGAAACCCTGTTTCTTGGTTCTTCTGTTTCTGGGCTGCTGCTTTCTATAGAGTTTTCATTCTTGGCTCTTTCCTTCCTTATAGAAAGGCATACTGTACATGTCTGGGCAGGCAGGAGTAGCTAGGATATTCAGTTTTTCGATTTGCTAGTTTGAAAGCTACTTTGTTTTGTTGTTTATTTACACCAAGGGTTTCTCCTCAGATAGTCAACTTCAGTTATAATTTTAAATGATACATCAGTAATTGCCGAGCTATTCAAAACCCTTAGGTGTTGATCATAATGATGGGTGATTTTTATTTCTAGGCAGCTGAGCCTCCAAAAGTCAGTTATGAGTAAAATGAGAAGCGAAGCAGGACCAGGATGTAAAGCAGAGGCTAGCTCCCTGGGCAGAAGCTGTCTCCCAATTTCAGGATGCAGCCAGAGGGATTTCACTCTGAAATAAAGTGGGTCTAAAGGTCACGGGGGAAGGAGTGCCAGTAGTCTACAGTCCAGTGCCTACATCCTCAAAGACAGGAAGTCTGAGGTCAAGGAGTGGGGTGGTCATAGAACATCATATGTAGAAAGAACAGGATGACTGTTTATATGTGGTAAAATCAAGCCACAAAACAGTGAGGAGTTGGGATGTTACATTAGGGCAGAAATAATCAGGAGGAAAAAGGAGAAAAGCCAGGAGCAGCCATCATAGCTCAGTCTAAAAGCCCAACCAACTCTGATTTTGAGAAAAAGCTCCATGTTGTGTGAGGCATGACCAGGGCCTAAACTCCAATTCTGGGAAGATTACCTAGACATTCTGTTTGTCAGGTGTCTTTGCCTCCTTATTTGATGCCTGCAGATTATACCAGAATTGCAGTTTTGAAAATATTAACTTGCTGAACCATATGGAAATTCTCCAAGCTTGCTGTAACCACAATAAGTATCCTGTACCCTTAGGCTTGAGGCTCTCACTTCTGACCTGCTGTGACTATGACAATGAGAGTCCTTGCTTGAGAGCTCGTAATAAAGACCCTTGTGTGTTTGCATCAGAATCAGCTCTTCAGTGGTCTTTGGGGGTCCCTATGACTTGGGCATAACACTCAGCAGTCAAGAGATGACCCCGTTTACTCATCTGTCAAACAGGCGATGACCATGGACCTGGTCCCTCCTCCCCATTTCCCCCACACATGCAGCAGAAGAGCAACTTGGTCTTCATGTGTGTCCCCCAACAACTGGATTTCCCCCTGGCTCTGTTGCCTGCCTGTGGATCCTATTTCTCTAACTGGGCTGCCTTGTCTAGCCTCCGTGGGAGAGGATACATCTAGTCCTGCAGTGACTTGATGTGCCAGGGAGAGTTGGTACCCAGCGAGGGATGGGGGGAAGAAGGCATGGAGGGTATATGAGTGGAGAGAGGGGCTATGATCAGGATGTAAAGAGAATAAATTAATTAATCAATCAAATAATTAATGAATGAAAATAAAAAGATATGTTCAGCTTAAAACAATAACAAAACAGATTTTTATCAGACCAGAGTGGCTAGAGAGGTTAAAGCCACCTTGTGCTTGCCCCTGCAGGCCACCTTGTCACTGGGAAAGACAACGATAAACACCTAATTACAGCAAAGCACAATAAAGAGCACAGAATGAGCTTATAGGGGCATAACAAGAACCATCTCATCCCCTCCTCAAGACACAGCATGGAAGAAAGGTCTTAGGTGGAAGGCACAGGACTCTTTCTGGAGAATGCAAATGAACATAAGAAATGGAATCATAGATAACTGGAGTTTACCTTCTAAAAGTGTTATATACCACATTAAAAGACACATTTTCTCTTCCCCAATGCCAGTAGGATGCCTTTTAGGGCTTTAAATAGGAGAGGCATATGAACAATGTGGATTTTAGAGCAGTCTTCCTAACACTATAACAGATGAGGGATGGAAGAGGAATTGTGCTGGAGGCAGGAGAGAAGTTAGGGGATTTTTTTTCCTGCCAATAAACTGGCAAAAATGGGGACTCTCTAGAAAAAAAGAAATAAAAGAATGTCAGAATTAAGATAGACTACGTGAAAGCCCAATGTTGATGCCCGAGAGCCTTTCACATTCCTGTTGTTCTGGGAATAAGATGGCGTAACAAGTAGGGCCAGGATTAGGCAGTGGAGTTGGAGCTTTGGCAAATTTCAGGTGGAGACCATACTATGTCTTTAAGTAAATATTAGGCTAATCCTCAGCATCAATTAGGACCAAGGATGATGTAGAAATGTCACCACCCAGGGAAGACACTGGGAATAAGAAGACTAAGGTTGAAAGTCTGGAGAACTCCAATAGCCAAAGAGATGAAAGAACTGTGTGGGAAGCCAGGGAGAAAAGAGGAAAAGCCAGCACCTGGAAGCCAGGCCAGATGATTGGCAGGACTTCAGTTCACACTGTAAAAATGTTGCTGGTGAGGAAAGGGTTAAAGTACTCCATTGATTCTGGTAACTAGGGGGTCACTGGTGATTTTTTTTTCCTAATTTACTCTGCATTAGTGGGAATTGAGCTGTGTGACCTTGAACAAGTAATTTAATAACAATCGCTACTTCACAGAGCTGTTATGAAAGGTCTGCGGTCTCTGCCCATCAGACAGGCCCTCTCTGGAATTTACTTCTGGATGTTTCTGTGCTGTAGTATGCTTTCAAATACATGACCTTGGAGAAAGGATCATCGTTTCAACAGATGGTGCAGGGACATCTAGACTGCCACATTCTTTTACAAAAGGATAGGGATGGCACTCGGTGGTAAGATGTTTACTTATAATATATGATCAGATTGACATATTGGAGAAAAAATATGTGCTAGATTGTATATCTTTCACAAGAATTAACTCACAGACTAAAATGTAAAAGCAAACCTATAAAAAGCCCCTCCAAAGGCACATGCTAATGACTACACCTCCTTCCTCCAGGCCATTGCTCCTTAGGGTTCCACAAGTTCCAGTAGTAAAATAGACTGGAAACCAAGTCTCCAGCATAGGGGCTTTGAGGGACATTTAAGAGCAAACCATAGCAATACCCCTTTAGTATACATGTTGATAATATAAAAGGCTGTGTGTGTGTGTGTGTGTGTGTGTGTGTGTTCAGAAATTCAGAGTATGTGGAAACTCCCTGAACCTTCTGCTCAATTTTACTGAGGTCCCCAAAAAAATCTCTAAAAATAAATCTATTAAAACATGACTTCACTAAAGTTAATTTTTAATTTTCACCCTGGGAAAAAGGCACTGAAAAGATCTCCACCCTAACTGGAGGTAGAAACCTAGATAGCATATGTCACATTTGGGACTATTGCTCTGAGCAATTTGTAAATGATTCAGAGAGTTGATAGTTTTGAACATGCCCAGCACTTTCCCCCACAAAGTTAGGGAATACAATCCCTTTATGGACTGGTAAATCTAATAAAACTCTGAGAAAGGCAATGGAGTTCACTGCCTCACCTGTCCTTCAGCATTATAGTCGCAGTCTTAGCAAGTACTAAAAAACTGAACAGGACATAACTGTATGTAGACCAGAAAGATGTAGAACTCTCCTTGTTTGCATATGATATAATTGTGTACATAGTCAAGAGGAACCCAAGATCTATCAAAACAATCTATTCAAGTCATTGGATTTACCTATAGATTAATATAATCTATACCAAAATCCCAGCAATATTTACTTATGCAAAATGACATGATTTTAGATTTTTATACGGAAGTGTAGAAGACTTAGAATGGCCAAGACAATCTCACAGATGAAGATATTAGTATTTACACTGTCAATTTTTAAGACCTTGCCCCTGAAACTATATAGTTCAAACAGTGTGGTGTCTAGGATACGGAATCCAAGGGAAGTTTTAGAAATAGACCCTCACTTAATTTTCAACAAAGGCCCAAAGCATTTCCTCGAAGAAAGGAAGGTCTTTCCCTAAGTAATGCTGAAGCAACAGAATGTGCTCTGTAGGGGCAAAGTAGACCTTGACCACTAACTCATACATATAAATTAGCTTGGGCTGGATCATGGGCATACAGGGCAGAATATAATATCTCCTAAAGTTTCTAGAGAAAAGTATCAGTGACCTTGAGGTGAAGAAAGATTTCACAGAGAGAATGCAAAAGGCACTAACCACAAAAATTATAATTGGACTTCATCAAAATTTAAAACTTCTCATCAAAAAGACATGTTTAAGAAAGTAAAAATAGAAGCCTTAGGCTAAGAGATAATATTTGCAATACATATATCTGACAAAGGATTAATATCCTGAGTATATAATGAGCTACAAACCAATAAGGAAAGGACAAAAATCATAATAAGACAATAGACAAGGGTTTTAATAGACATTTCATGAGATAAGATAGCCACCTAGTCAATGATATATGAAAAGCAGCAGGAGTCTTTAGGGAACCGAAAAGTAAAGCCACAATGAGAAGCTGTTGCATATGCACAGAAATCACTAGCATGCTTAAGCTTTGGATGCACTCGACCACTAATCCGGAGACTGTGGTGTGAAGGGTGTGGCTGGTAGACGTATAAAGTCACTGCTTGGGGAATCTCTTTGGTAGTGCCCATGCCTTTCCTAGAACCAGCGATACCTTTCCTAACTGAATACTTAAAATATGCATGAGGGCATATATGTGCATGAAAGATTTGCTCAAAGATGTCAACAGAAGCTTCATTTATAATCTCTCCAAACTGAACACAGCCTGCACATCCTTTAGTAGGAGCTCATATAAACATGTTTTGTTGTGCCCATGAATTGGGGTGCCATGCCAGAAAAAAAAACACTTATGTAATATAATCTAGATGAATCTCAAAACATCATACTGAGGAAAATAAGATCCAAAAATTGCAAGCACACTCCTCCCATTTTGATGATGGTGAAGAAGAAGGAGGAGGAAGAGGAGGGAGAGGAGGAAGAGGAAGAGGAAGAGGAGGAGGAGGAGGCAGGCCAACTTGATAGATAGTGATAGAATTAAGATGGTTGGCACCTGGGGGCAAGTTAGTGACTGGCAAGGGCATGAGAAAACTGTTTGCCCTTCATCTGGGTCAGGAAATCTAGGACTCTTTCTCTGTCTCTCTCCTATGTATTTATGTATGTATATGTACATATGTGTGTGCTGGGTAATATACACATGTATTGGTACATTACTTACTATCCCATAAATATGTATATTTTTCCACTTCATACACCAATTCATATAAATTCAATTAGGCATACACCATCAAGTTATACACTTAAGATTTATACTTAATATATGCAAATTTGAACAGATAAAGAATTCTAAGACACCCATCTATTTCTTGGTGATAGGATGCTTAACTGTCTTTTCTGTTGGGGGGAAAGCCCTGACACACCCTAGACAGCAGCATCCATGTAAACACTAACCATAAGGGAGGATCTCTGAGTCTCATTAAGATTCCTCTCTCTCTGTGTGTGCTTGTGTTTTTCAGTGCATTTGGAGCACTAGTTATTTCTTGCCCATTATGTCTCCTTACCGTGATAATGCTAATATGATTGGCCAATATGATGTTCTTTAGAATACAGCAGCACAGCTCTGGGACACACTGCGAGTGAATGAGTACTATTGTAATGCCTAGTGAACAAGATCTCCTTTTATCCTCCCTCATGACAGGGACAGAAAAGAATATATCTACCAGGTCAGCTGTGTACCAAATACCAAGGATTGTTTTCATCTATTTTGGCAAAAACACCTTATACACTGTGTATAGGAGAGGAACCTAGAAATTCCACTCCCTAAAGTTTATCATAGCTCAGGGCCCTTCCACTCACCTTCAAATACAGCAATATCATATCCTCAAATTTCCCTTGTGGACTTCCATTTCTAGTTCCTCTTCCTTTTGTAATGACCTTTGTGTCTCCATTGAGCCAAGTAAATAATGTAAAATAATCTCTATCTTATGGGCTGCTGGTTAGTTCTATCTGTGATTTTAATTTCCTGTTGTAAAGTAACCTCACATTCTTGGAAGGAGGACAGGAGCATTTTAAGGTGCTCTCACTCGGCCTACCACACTTCTGTTAACTTATTGCAACACTACAAATCTGCAAAGTCAGATCATGAATAAACGTTCTGCCAACTTTAAGTAAAGCTATTCCACTAATACATTTACGTTCTGGAAAAAAAAATTCACCAAGTGGATAGGGCTAGAGATCCATTATATTCATTGTGAGATGGCCTAAGATGAGATGCCTTTTCTCACCTGACTTTCACATTTGCATGGGCATTTTGGCTCTCTTTATTTACCAGTATCACCTGTAATCCAGTACTCAGTAGCCCTTGAAAGAGTCACTTTCTCCACCATAGTACAGTTACCTAGCAAGTGACCTTCATCCTGTGGGAGTGAACTGGGGAAATGATGTCCATTCACTCCTGCAGTATCATAGTAGAGTTCTTCAAAGGCAAACAGCCTTCTCTTCAGTTGATGAGCTCTGAATCCGAAAGCAGTGTAAGAGATCATGGTTTTACAGTATAGCAGCAGACCCCAACATTTTGCTCTCTAATTGGTTCTCTTTAGTTGTGAAGTATAACATTACCATCATTAGGTGCCCCAAATCCTTACTGCAAGAGTGCCATAGAAGTGCCATGAACTATTAGATGCCTTAACAGACTTCTGCAGGTCCAGCATTTCTTATTGTCATCTCAGCTATGCTGCTCATTGTGGAAATTATATTTATGGCTAAGTGTCACCCACTGGCCTCTTGCATGCCAGAAGCTTTTCATGCCAAGGTCTATAACAACCTCCTATTACACCTCCTGGCCCACAAACGACAACAACCATTAGTTTCCATCACTCTTACCATGCTAGTGAAGGGAGGTCCTCTGGGTTCTTATAGGGAACAGAGCCAAGCTTTTAAATGTAATGTCACAAATCCATTTAAACATCTCTGATCCTCTTGGCCCTTTTCTTAATACTCTGCTAAGAGAGTTCTGGCTTCTCCAGTTCATTTGCTGTAGGCCTCTAGAAAATGGTAGGCTTGAGAGTTAAGGAGATACCCCTATAGCTTATTAGGCTTGGCTCCAGAAGACCTTGCCAGGAGTTTGTATCTTGCCTGCACTCATATCATTACTCTTCAGTATCTAACCTTATAATCAACTTTCACAGCAGTCTCGAGTTATGTTCCCAGGCATTTTGTCCTCAAACATATTGGGATATACTGAAAAACACAACTCTTGGAAAATAGTCTTTATTTCCATAGCATGGAGAATGCTTAACATTTCACACTGTGCTAGGGATTGGCACTGATTTTCAGTATAGCCCAAGGCTTGGCAAATAAAATCCTATAGGATGGCACTGAAAAACTGTTGTAAAATTAAGCCACACCCATTTGTTTATGTATGGTTTATAACAGTAGAGCCCAGTAGTAGCCACAGGTAGCATTTACCGCAAACACTATAACATATTCACCATAGTGATTCCTTCAAAAGAAGTTTACCAATATCCACTCTAACTCAGTGCTGTCCCATAGAACTTTCTGAAGTGATAGAGACATGCCACAATTTACACCATCTAACCTAGGAACCACTGGCCACATGCACTTCCTAACTACTTTAAATTCAGCTACTGAAACCATAGAAAAGTGCCTTTTTATTCTACTTTATTGTATTTGATTTATAGTTGCACATAGCTAATAGCCCAGAAGCAATAAAAAGACACACAGAAGAATAGATATCTTAGGGAGAACATTCATCGTCTTAGTTTTTTATGGTCTCCAAGAAATGGAAGCTTATTTTTCAGTAGTCAGTGGGAAAAGACCAGCCTTTGTGCTCCACAAGGTTCAGGAATATCTTTGATCATAATAGTGTTCATGGATGTCCACCCAGAGGATCTCATCCTAGGTCTCTGGGTTCTATTTCAGTGTAGGAGCCACTGGAGCCTAGAATTCAGCCTCCCATTAGAATCAGATTGAATCTTGGGCTGATTTTTATCATATCTTTCTAAATGCAGATGGAGTTTTCTTTAAATACCACTACTGAGGAGTCATTGCTACACAAAACTCTGTAGTGATAGGTTATTGGTTTAACTCTTATGTTCCTCCTTCTTGTGGACATTTAACAATTGCCAACTAATCTTAAAGCCTTTAATTACCCCTGTTCCATATCTTTCGACCATCAGTTCTACTTTCTACACCAGTACATCTTCTTCCACATGTTCTCCATCTCCATCAACCACAGGTCAAGTAATGTAAGCCCTACCAGAGGTAAACATTGCCATATGCACTAGTACTGGAGCTGTCCAATCTCTCCAGTTACCATCCAGTTCTGAATGTGTGCTTCCTGCTGTCCCTACTGGATCAATGTTCTTAAATTCTCTCAGAAGCAGATCCTGACACTAAGATTTGACTGCCTGTGATATATATTGGGGAACGCTTCCAGGGGAGAAGATGAATGAAGGAGTAGCAAAGGAAGACAGGAAAAGGTGGGAAGGTGATAATAATAATTGTTTTAGAAGTGTGTAAAGATACACATTGCCATTGAGGAAATTGGTGCTCAAGTCTACCGAACATCCTGGGAACACTCGGAGCACAACCCAGACTGGTCTTGCTATAGTTCCCGTGTGTCAGTGCACTGGTGCTGTGAATAAGGTGGATTCAAAATGGTGGAGAGTGACCAGTACTTAGATTTTCATTTTCAGTAATGGTGAATATTGAGGTGATACTGGCAAAGCATAGACAATGCCTACTATAGCATTAAGAACACAAAACCAAATGAATATGAATCTATTACAGTATTCTATTAAAGAAAAGCAAACCAATAAAAGTAAGATCAAAATAGCATACACACACACATACACAAACACTCTCACATACACAGACACAGATACAGACAAACATACACACAGAGACACACAAACACACAAACATATGCCACATACATATACTACACACATATACACATGCTCACATATATTCTCTCTCCCTCTCCCTATCCCCCCCCCCACACACACACAGTCACACACAGAGATACACAGACACAGACACATGCATACCCTCCCTTTTAGTCACCACGGGAAGTAACTGGCTTGTAATACCTCACTCTGACAATTGACAATTCTGGAGGAAATATTTAACTTAACTTTTCTATAATGATGTACTTACTATAGGGTAAGTGATTAATTCAAGTTAGTGAAAGAAAGGTTTTCCTTAAAGAAAAATCATCATTCTCCACCATCATTTTTTAAGGCTGAAATAACATGAAGTCTCTGATTTACTTGAGTAGATTTCAGAATGAAAAACGGAATAAGCAGAACATGGGAGAAGAAATCTCAGTGCTGAGTCTGAATGGACTGGTGTAGGAATTTCACCATAGTTTTCTATCTTGGTTTTATTTTTCAAAATTTTAGGGAGTCCTTTTTTTCTACCCCTCTCTAGCACCATTATTAGCCTTTGGTTGTATGCACATTCTTATAATTCTGATTATCTATTATTAAAATAAACAAAACATTAAATGATAGAATTAAATTGCAAGTGACAGCATTTTCTCCTAGATTGGAACTTCCCAATCAGAATTTCAGTTTCTGATTGGGTCTTATTATCTCCCTCACATTTCCCTAATGAACTGATGAATGAATATGCTCACCAGAACTTCTTTTGAAATCCCATGCCTGTACGTACCGCATAGGATTGTGGTGGGGATTTTAAAAACAAGGTGTACCGGTTTCCTGTGGCACCCTGGAAAGGCATCAAGTGAAGACAATGTTTTAAATTAAAAAATAATTATTTTCAGATTTGATACATACAGAGATGTGCTAACATGGGTTTTTATGGGAAATATCCTTTAGGACCAGTCACCCATAGGGAGAGAAGCTGAAATAGGAGACCCAAGGCTACAGGCAAAGAGGATGCCTTTTATAACTTTAGAGGGGAGGGGTCTCTGAGTCTAACAACTTAGTGAAGGTAGTAGGCAAAATAAAAGTCATAATTTGGGGCTGGAGAGATGGCTCAGCCAGTTAAGAGCACTGACTACTCTTCCAGAGGTCCTGAGTTCAATTCCCAGCAACCACATGGTGGCTCACAGCCATCTGTAATGGGATCTGATGTCCTCTTCTGGTGTGTCTGAAGACAGCTACAGTGTATTCACATACATAAAAATAAATAAACACATCTTTTATTTAAAAAAAAAAGTCATAATTTGGGCTGCCTTGGGCTGGGAAGAGAAAGAAGCTGCAGAGAGGGCGGGGCTAATTCTTTCTAGAAGGGCAACATCTGTGACTCAACTGATCTGCTGCCATGTTCTTCTCCCCTTTCCAAACCTAATCAAGAAATGATCCTTTCCATTGTCATGGAGTGTAACTACGGAACCTGACTTATTAACACTAAGTTAACTCAGCAGGTAAAGCCGGTCACTTAGCAAGGGAACAAAGGTCCTGGGAGTGGGGGCACCAGCTGCCTAAAAATCACCTGATGAGATAGGATGGAAATGAAATAATGTTTTATTTTGCCTATGGTTGTGACTATGAATGAACCTTGCTGGGTGCCTTCTATGGCTATGAATGAACCTTTCTGGCTGTCTTCTGTGGATATGAATGAACCTTTCTGGATATCTTCTGTGATTATGAAAGAACCTTTTAGGATGCCTTCTGTGGCTATGAATGAACATTGCTGGGTGCCTTCTGTGGCCCGTCTCATTTCCTTCTCACAGACCTTTAACAAAAGAGGCTCAATAAGCCTCATGCATGGGTCGCACCTCAAGCAACTCAAACATGGCGAAGTTGGAACTGGACTCCCATCTCTGAAGTCTCCACAGCACAAATGAGGCTTGGCTGCCTGGATATTGGCAGCAGAGAACAAGAGAGCAGCAGAGTAAGGACTTCCTAAAGGGCTAGGATAGGATGCTTTGCTCCTTCACAAGTAGGCCTTTGAAATATCTTAGGCTGTCTGTATTTGTCCACATCATATTTACTGCAAAGCAAGGACAAGCCTTTTAGGGCTTAGCATGGTTCAATGTTCAATTCCCAAATAAGTCTCACTTTAGGACTAATAGAATTGCAAAGATTAAATGTGTTTAATATTTACTTTATTTATTTGTGTGTTGTATGTGTGTGTGTTCATGTATATGTTTGGGCACATACATGTTATGATATATGAGTGTCACGGTAGAAGTTAGAGGACATATATAGAGGACAACTTCAGTTGTGGTTGCTTTGTACCTTGTTTTGAGATGCAGTGTCTTTGTGTATGCTGCGTGCTCCAGGCCAGCTGGCCAGTAGAGTCTCTGCCACCTATCTTACCACAAGAATACCAGGATTACAGACAAGGGCTAACACATCTGGTTTGCATGTATTCTTAGAATTTGAACTCAGGTCTTTAAAGCTACAGGACAAATGCCTTACTCAGTGAGTTATCTCTGAAGTTCCAAGTAAAATCTAGTATCATTTTCTTCTACTGCTTCTAGGATATTAAACTTTTTCCTTTGAAAAACTATTGATACCTATGCCTGCTCCAGAAGTTGGAATCAGTGTGCTGTAATGGTAAACAGTAGATTGTCGTTACATTCTTTTGTGTATGAAATACTCATTGAAGAAGGAAAATTTGTATACACGTCTCTTATTCTGTAAGTAAAACATCATTGTGATTTTAATATTTCCAACTTCAAGAAAAGATATGCTTCTGATATGAACCGACTTTGCCTGGTAATCTCCCCAGAACCTCACCCCCAGCATTATACCCTCCTCTAGGCATACATACACACATGGGTAACAATAATAATTAAGAAAAGGTCAATAATTTGAGAGGGAGTCAGCGGGATGCAGGACTTAGAGGGGTAGAGAGAAGGGTAGAAACTGTATGGATACAGTAATCATGTATGAAAGCAAGAGAAGAAAATAGACAGTGAATTCTCTCACTTCCCTGATCTTCACTGTGCAGCACAGTTAATAGCTATGCAGGTCTTCGTTCAAACTTTGATTTTGCAGCATTTACGGGGCCTTTCCACATACTTCATCTCATTGAAACTTCACGACAGCAGTATTCAATTATAAATGTGAGATTGGGGAAATTGTTTTCCAGTGAACTTTAATAACCTCCTCACAAAGGGAGCTACCATGACTGACTACCTTCTATTCACAATTTTTTTTTTCAAACCAGGGCCAGAATTGATTCACTGTGACCTCTGTGCTCAAGTCATATAGCAAAGAGCAGACTGGGCTGTGAAGAATCAATCCCAAATCTGCTACGCATTTGGCTCTATCAGCTGCAGCCTTAGCTAAACACAAAACATTTGCATGGGTGATAGATTAAAAAGAAAGGTTCTTCTGAAACACCCAAAAGGCGCTTCCTCGAATTCGCTAACAAAGAAACACATTGGACTAGCCAGTCTAAACTGTTAGACTATTGAGTTCACATAAAGGTGAATTACGGTGTCTCCTCTCTTCTAAGTAGGTAGGTAGAGACTTATACTGGTAATGACCGAATGTAAAACAGCAGCTATTTAAGGAATAGAAGAAAGCAAGTGTCCCCTTAAAGCGCCCCTCAGCCCAGCCCAATAGCACTGGTTAATTACTGGGTTCTTTGTTCTAAGAGATCTTAAGGCTTCAATCTTGAAATCAAGACTCTGGGAGGAGGGTGTTGGAGTGACTTTGGTGTCTTAGGTGAATCTGGTTTCCACATTTCCACCCTAGACTAATGGAAAGATAACAGCTTTGATTCTGAAGAATGAAATCACTGTTATCTGTTGAACTGGTTTGTATTTAATGAACTAACTGTTTATTTTGGCCAAGAGATTGCTGCAAGAGACCCATTAGAATGGCGAAGACTGACTATGATTTTATTTCTCTCCGAGGACAAACTGAAGGGCCATTAACATTTTTCAGTCTTCACCCAATTTCCAAGTCACGAGGAAAAAAAGTTTTACTAGGTAAATAGGCTGTGTTTCCCATCGGAACTTGAACATACGATGTTAGTGTTTCCTCTTAAGCCCTCTGGCCTCAGCCTGGAACGGAGGAAGGGGCGGCACAGTCAGCCTGTATCATTTGCCCTGAAACAAAGGAACAGGAACAAGTCTCTGGCTCCTTTTTCTGAGCAAAACGCAAAGTGATTTGGAGTATTGTGACCTAGCTTGACGGGTTGTAATGGCCCTGATAGTGATTCATGTCTCCACAAAACAAACAGCTATCTCTCTAACCCCTCGTGGATTACAGGGGACCTCCTCCACTGAGCTGCCTCTGGTAGCTGGCTTTGATGAGGAGACCCTGGCAGCCAGTCTAAGAGAGAGAAGAACATTCTGGGAATTTTAAGTGCTTTGGATCAGCGGTTGTCATGTACAATTGATGTTCATTTATATTTCACTAGCCAAAATCTAATGCTGCCCAAAATTGGGAAAGAAATATTTCAAATACTAATCAGGCTCAATCCGGCTTTAATGTAAAAAATGAGCTGTCCTACCTCTTTCGGTCTTGGTCTCAGAAGGGAGATTTAATACTTCCTGACAGTGCTTTAAATACTTGCCTGTGCAGACTTCAATGAATCCACAATAATTATATCAGTTAAACCAGCTCAGGGTTTCCAAAGCTGTTGCAAGCTTAGGGTACTTTGGAGTGCCTTATCACTGCATGCATCCTTTGATAGGTTTAGTAGAGAAAGGGCCACTGTACAGATGGATCACCACTTAACCATTTAACCCCTCTACCTGCTAATCATTGCTTCTGCTGTTGTTTTGTAATCTATTCATCCCTAGGTCTATAGTCTCCCCGTCCTCCCCACACCCATACCCGGCCTTTCCAGGAAGTTTAATCACCACTCTGGGAGCCATGTGCTATTCCCAGCAGAGAGCTTCAATGAGGGTCTAGTGGGTTTTAATTCTCAGAAGATCAAACTCTGAAGACATCAGTAGATTATCATTAAGAACAGGGTTAATATTTAGTATCTAAATAAGCCTTTTATACGAGTACAGGAGATTTGTTATTTTTAAAAAGGAAGGAGAATAAAAATTATCTTTGTTTTACAGATGGGAAAAATCAAATATGAAGTAGCCATCTTTTTTACTGAAGGGGGGAATATAGTGAAGTGGTAGTTTCTTTAGGTGGAAATTAATTCTACCTATCTCTTACCATTCCTTCAAGAATATTAAATAATTCTTGTGTAGCTTTGGCTTCAGTGTGTGCATTTTTAGTGAATTAAACTCTGCATAAAAGAAATCTTGATAGCTTTTGCTGTAGTTTGAATAGTTTGTTTCCTATAAAACTCACATTGAAATTTAATTCCCATGTGAGATACTAAGATACAGTGCCAGGTATGACCTTTAATTGGTGATTGGGGGATACTCTCATGAATGGATCAATCCAATTTGTACAGTTAATGGATTGATGTGCTAAGGATAATCTTGAGAGAGAATCTGCTATAAAAGCCAGTTTGACTAGGTCTCCAGTGAGCTCCCCATTCATGTCATATGATGCCGTCCACTGCCAAAGGACTCTGCCAGGCAGAGACTGTCACTAGAGGCAGCCCTTTAGCCTTAGACCAGACTCAAAAGTCAAAGTAAAACACTTTTATTTTTAAGTGACCTACTCCATGATATTGAGTTATTATTGGCAAAAAATGGAGTAATGTATGTTGGGTTGGCTCTGCCTCTACAATGACTGAACAAACACAAGAGGACACTTAGGAATGAGTTTCCATCAGAAGTCCAGCCAAGATGCACCAACCATATTTGCAAAGAGCCCTAAAGAAAACATAGGAATGAGCCAGTCCCTTTCAGCATATGGGTATGCAAGTATCCAGCCTTGACCTCTGAGAAGTGTGGTGTGTGCCATACTTTGTAGCTAAAACTTCTCCTATGAGGTCATTTTGAATGTTGGTTCCAAACAGGGTATATTACTTTGAGAGTCTGTGGAAACTTTATGAAGTGATATTGAGCTAGAGGAAGTAGGCCACTGAATGTGGATCCTGGGGACATAATCCATTTCCCCTTCCTGTCTGGCTCTCTCATTTCTGGCTGGCTATGACATGAACATCTCTTTTCTACCATACATTTCAGTCTCCATGACCTTCTTGCCCCAAGTGTATGTGACAAGCAGCCATGAATAAATCCTGGTGAAATTGTGAACTAAAAAAACCACTGTCCTCTATCAAGTTCTCATAGACACATAGAAAAATAACTAATTCAGAGTGTGCTGAAACAGAGGTGTGGGGACTAGGGATGTAAAGTATTCTTCAGATGCTTACTGAATCTTAGTCAGGATCTTAGTTTCTCTGAAAATGTAAATAGTGCCACTACCATCCAGTTATCACATTTGATAAGTCTTTGCTTTCCCATTGTCTCCTTTGGAAATTAGAAGCCATGGAGTGAATGCTTATTAATTAAAAAAAGAAATTATTAAAGAGAAGCATATAAGTGGTTATGAAATCATAGCAAGCCTGCAAAATACAGTCATTGTGGGGTCAAAATAGAGGAGGGATGATAAGATACAGCTTGCTGGGAACTTTTTAGCCCACATATATTGTGGTTCCCTCTTAGTTTTCCTTTTTAACGACATCTTATTGACTTTGTGAATTTCACATCATGCACTCCATTCACACTCATCTCCTTGTCCCTTCATATCTTCCCTCCATCCTTGCAACCTCCCCCTAAAAGAAAAACCAACCAACAAACAAATGGATTTCACCATGGAATGTCAGTAACACATTCCATGGGTCTCTGGGGTCATCTCATTGACACACCATGGGGTGTCAAGGTGTGTCAGACAGTATACCCCTTTGTTCCAAATAGCTTGTCCTGCAAATGATCACCACTTGTCTGGACTCTGACTTCTGCTACACTCTCAGGACTGCATCGTCACTGGGACCTTTCTCTGATATCTTATTGTTGCCTGTGTCATGGAGATTCTGCAGCTTTGGTTCTGGAGGAGCAGCCCCTAAACATGTTCCAGTAGTTCACAGATAGGGTGGATGTTTGGGTGGGCCAACCCAAATCCCTGAATCTAGGCCTGGGTGATAGGTGAACTGGTGTGCCCAACAGTTCTTCATGTTCATGCTATTGGGGCCAGCTCTCCAGCACTGCCTAGGGAAGGGATGGAGTTGACTCACTCATTCTTACGCCCTCAGGGCCAGCTCGTCCACTCTGCCCAGGTGAGGGGGCAGGGACAGCTCTCCCTAGATCTAGTATGCTACTGGAGCAAGGTGGAGGCTGCTCTCCAGAGTGCTACAGCAGATGAGGGGTTGGGCCAGCTCTGCAAAGCCCTCAAACATCAACATGGCCCCAAGCAGCAGCCCAGAGCAGTGACATCTGCATGACCTTTGGCAGTAAAAGACACTCTCACCCCTCACTGCTGTAGGGTCACTAGGGGCCATCAACATGGCACCCAGCAGCAACATGGGCCAGGGCCTCACCATGGCCTCAGGTAGCATCACAGGCTACTCATATCAGGCTGCCTCACTACCTTCAAGTCTCCAGTTCCACCTCTCTTCACTCTACACACACCATTCTGCTTCTCCTTCTCTTTCATCTCTCTAACACTTACTTGCCCATCTTATTGGTGCCTGGAGCCATCTCTGAAGTGCTATGCCCTGCCAGAGCTGCTTGGCACTGGACTGAGGTTGTCTCACTTCTTAGGTTTCTAATAACATTGTTACTTTGCCTCTGACTACTTCCTATGGATCCTAACTTCCACCATTTAATGTTGTTGTTTTTTTTAATCCTGTCTTTTTTGATTAACATACTGTTCAAGACAGACATCAGTAACTAAATTTGCTGTTTTTACTCAAGTGAGAACATTGGATGATATTAGTAGACTGAGAAGTGCTCACCTCTTAAAACAATGGCTTGGACAGTTTTGGGAATTGATGCCAAGTTTGGATGGTATAATAGTAAGAATTTCAAATTTGCAAGTCATAAGATAAAAGGCTTACTTCTCATTTTGCATTTTATTAATGTGTAGGCTACTTAATAGGATGTTTGCCATTTAAAACTCTCCTATGATTTATAGAGAGTATAAAATTACATAAATGTTAGTTTGCTTAAGCTACACCATAAGGCTGGTCATCTGTCCTGACCACAAATTCATACTCTAGGTGTCGTCAGTCAGCTTTCCAATGATAAACTCCTCCCTCCAGAGGGCTTAGACTAGCTCAATCTCCCAAGAACATCTGAGGGTTCTTAATTAGCATAATTCATGTTAAAATAAATTTTCAATGGTAAAATTAATGGCTTGCCAAGTTGCATTAGTGATGCTACATGTTGAACTTACCAGGTGAAAATGTGTTGGCTGTACAGTCTAGATTCCCCTTCTGCTCTCATGAACAGTCATAGAGAAGACCGTCCTGTACCTTACATCTTTTTGCAAGTTGTCTGGAGGCTGCTTTCTAGACTGTGCTGTGTTTGGTCATTGATTGAGTCATCAGTCCCCTACGGGGACATGATGGCTCCTCTAAGGTTGGTTGAACACAGCCTCTAGAATTCACTCATATGGACCTAAAATCACTGCAGGTACCAGTTGTTAGAATATCTAAAGACCTAGAGCTAGACTTTCATCAAACTTGTAGAATAGATTATATGCACTGGATTGTGCTTGCTTCCTATTAAATTTTCAATATTTGCCTCTATCTGAAGCCAGATTTGCTTGGGGATTTAATTTTAATATAAACTAACAAAAGAGGTTATAAGGAGAGTTGACACTCATTGCCCATCTCTAATTATTGGTGATTACTGTTATTTGAAAAAAGTTCATTACTACTCTTCATTCAGTATTTAATCTCTATTTAGCCTTATCCCATATAAATAAATATATTTGTAGATATATATTATAAACTCTCACAGGAAATTTTTAATTGGAAAGAAACAGGCTAAGGAAAAAGTAATAGAATATGTTTTGGAAAACTCAGGCTACCCAATGACAGGGAAAAGAGCAGGCATTTTTATTGAGTTCTTGGTGTAATATAGAAAAATCGCTTCCTCTAGGTTTAAAGTGACTTTCCCATGTAAAATACAGGTTAATGGCCAGCTGTTTTTGGGGGGGATATTCTGACATTATCTTGTACCTGTTGAGTTTTTCCTTGTAATGATAAGAGATAGGCACAATCCATATATGACTGAGGGAAGGAGAGAAACTGGGTAGATAATATCCTCTACTAAGGACAGGAGAGCCATGTTGCTTGGTCCCATGATTATCCTGGCTACTATCTTACTTCTCTCTTGAGGATCTCTTTCTCTTTACTGGAGGGAGAAGGTTCAACTTTCTGAAGTGCTTCACAGCTGAATTAGGACTGTTCAAGCAACCTTTTGGAGGAATGAGATCGTTAAACATTTGATTGGTTGGGAAGAAGCCCAGTGTCATGGGCTCTCTCTTGCCCATTCCACATATTCTTTTTTTATGTATATAGGTGTGTTTGCCTGCATATATGTCTGTGCACTGTGTGCATGCATACATAGTGCTCACAAAAGCCAGAAGAAGGCAACAGATCTCCTAGAACTGGAGGGATAGATAATTATAAGACTCTGTATGGATGCCACGAACTGAACCCAGGTCTCCTAGAAGAGCAGACAGTACTCTTAATGGATGAGCTATCTCTCAGCCTGATTCCATTCCAGATATTGTTAAAGGATCCTGTTATTAATTGTTAGATGATGCTAGACATAGATCTCTAGATAACAAGTTCTGAGTGAATCTGTGTGATTCAGCACACTCACATATCTTACCAACATTAGCAGTCATATTAGGACCTTATAGCTTGATCTGACTATTGCTTGCTTTTTCTTTCCTGGATTCAGAGGCTCTTAGGACTTTTTCAATCCCCACAGGGGAACTGAAGATCCTATAAAAGTTTGGGTACATGCTGCTAATTTTTTCCATGAACCAGAATCAACCCATTTGTAATGACCCATAAGAATAAAACACAGATATAGATGGCTGGGGCATCGATAAGATTATGATAATGACAATGATGACTAAAATTTCCACATGAAAAACCTTGTGTTCTCTTTGCTTGTGCAGAACACCACATTCAATAATAGTAAAGGAACATTGGCATAAGCCAATAAAGATGTTTTCCTCATTTACTAAACTAGAGTTAGGCATTCCAAAGCTCAGCGATTCCATCAGATAGCCAAGATCTATTGAATTGTACTTTGCTATCTCTCAGTGGGTCTCTTCCTCATTCTTTCAAGATGGCTACAGTAGTTCTAGGTGTATGGTGGAGAAGAAGAGTGGGAAAATAGCTTTTGCAAGGTAAGGTTTTACCCTTTTACTCAAGAAAGAACACTATTTAAAAAATAAATCCACTTATTTTGAACAGAGCTTTAGCATCTCCTACTTTCATGGAAATTAGGAAGGAGTAGTTTTAGGCAGATAGTTTACCATCTCAAGCAAAATGGAATCCTGACATTAAGCAAGAAGGAAACAGATATTGACAAGCAACTATTACTGTTTGTCATTTCTGTATATCCTAATCTCTTTATCAGATAACTTACATGCCTAAGATCTCTGCCTTTGTACAGTAACAACTATATACATAATAAAACTAAGTACTAAAGACTTTTAATAACTTGTTTAAGAAAAAGCAGTGAGACATTGTGATGTGTGGTGCCTGTTTGTAATTATAATACTTGATTAATGCAATTTCAATGATTGAAGCAAAAAAGATTATACAGTTAGGTCATTCTGCTACACATACTGAAATTCTATAACAGGGGAAGGAGCCGGGAAGGAAGAGGAAGTGGGGAGAGGAAGGGGAAGAGAAAGAGGGAGAAAAAGAAAGAAAAGAGAAAATGAAATGATTTAAACGCAAGTAAGTTTTAGTAACAACATTAGCAATAATAATGATAAAACACATAATAGTAATAAATAATAATAAGCATATGATCTACAATGGTCAAATGCTTATCTAGGGTTATCTATTTCTCTGGGTGCTCTATGTTTATTGATACACTTCTGTTCAGAAACTTTCTGAGGAAGGTGTTTTTATATTCTTCATTTATCAGACAAGAAGACCAAAGTTTGGATAAACAAAAAAAAACTCATTAAAGTCACACAAGTCATAGAAGTGAACCTCAAGCCTGAGCCTTATTCTATGTGACTATAGTCTAGTCTACTCTACAGCTTTTGTAAAAATCACTTGTCAAACTGTGTGCATTCTCATCAACAAAGAGCAAGCCAATGGCAAAATACCCACACGGCAGCTGTTTCTGTCCATTGTAACAAAAAGTATCAGTCTGTAATTTGTAAATAAAAGAAACTTACTTCTCGACATTTGGGAGGCTCTGAGAGTTCCAGGTTCAAGGTTCCCATAGGTTGTGTCTGGGGAAGATGCATTTTCTTCCTTCAGGATGGTGCCTCTGCTTGCAGCCTCACCTGGGAAAGAGGATGGAAAAAAAGAGCTAGTTCATTTGAACTCTTTTACAATAATAATGTTCTCTTTAATGAGAAGAGACTCCTCATAGGCTAATGATCTTCCAGGTCCCCACTGCCAATACCATTACCTTAAGAGCTAAATTCCGGTGTATAATTTTTTATTTTGGATGAGGGCAAGATACAGCCTGAAACCAGAAAAACATCTGACCAGTACTGCAAATTAAAAGAAAGAAAGAAGAAAAAAACTTAGTGAGACATGGGGCTGTGAATGGAAATGAAAGATTTATGAAATGAGAACATGAATAGTGTGCAGCTGGTGTCCACCTTGTGTGGAATAAGGACTTGACCTTTCTCCATGACACCAAGGCCTCTTTCCTTAGACCGCTTCACAGTCCTGGTTAAATCACAAGGAAGTTCCTATTGGAGAAGAGAAATCCTGCTTACTGCCTACCTAAACGACTGGCCATGCTTGCATTGTTTTTACTAAAGGGACTCTTATTTTGCTAATGACAACATTAGGCTCAGTAACAACAACTCACCTTTACAAACCTCTTTGGATGTATAGCATGACCATGAACCAAAGAGCTGATCAAGGGCATGTAGCCAAGCATAGGCTTCAGTTGGAGTTACCTACAAAGCAATGATTAATTCCTCAAAAGAAACAAGCTTGTGCTCTCTCTGGTGGCATGGGTACTAAAATTTGAATGATACAGAAAAGAGTTGGTATGTCCCCCATGGAAGAATATAAATTTATGAACGGTTCCATATTTTGTGTATTTCCTGGAGGCTGTTCAACACTTTGCTGATTAATCCCAAATACAAATTGCTATATGTGTGGCAGCCAAGATTGAAAGGATGTTTTCGCTACGGAAGACCCTACGGGGGTGGGAGGATGTCAGAAAGCTCAAGCATTCGCCTCTTTCATTCTCGCAACTCAGCCTGGAATGGGATGTGATATGCAGGTGGGTAGCAAGTGAGAATGAAGGTTATGGTATCACGTTTAGCATGAAACAGTAGAAAGGCAATCAAAGTGAGTCACTGGTAGAATTGTGCAGCCTCCACACTGGCCTCAGCTGGTTTATCCTTACACTTACAATGAGTCATGAAAAATAAGCCCTATTTAGGTAAGTCGCTATGGTTACCATATCACTGTTGCATGGAGCTGAAAATTCCCAGTGATAGATGATCATGTCCCCTACAATTAGGTTAATTTTAGAGGAGTCATGTTCAGCACACGGCACATCATTGTCATGCCCCAGCGTCCACTGTACAGAGGACCAACCTGATGTTTGGCTTGGAGATAATGGATTTATAGCTCTGGTATCTCACCCTAAGGGCTTCTACACTGTTAGGTGACATAGCAAATCTGACCTTCCAGGCATTGCTCCCCTACTCTGAACCTTAGCTTTAATGCAGTTATAATGGAAATTTTAAATAGAAATGCCTGGTGCAAATGATATGTCTATAAACATTTCTTTTAGGAAAACAGAACAAATAATCTCATATTTTCCAACTTCGTTTTGGGGTGTAACCCCAGGCCTCTTGTATACGGTCTTTTGAACAACACCTCTTTCCCTGAATTTGGTCTAAATTTTGTCCTGCTCAAAATTTATGTGGTTGAAAAAGCTTCCTGGGAGGAGTGACTCTGCTCCCAGGAAGAAAGGAACTAACAAGGAGAAACCAGACCCTCTCCTGTTGTCATAGTTCCCACTCAGTCCATGGTCATCTCTTCAGCCTCCCAAAGCAGATCTGCATTTTTAATTAGGATTTTCATTGAAAGCTAAGTCTTTTCAGGGCATGCTCTTAGAATAAAGTCATAATCATTTCTACTGTACATTTACTATGTATATATACATATATATACACACTGCATACATATTTATATATAACATTAGGCTTGTTGCTATAGAAACAATTACAGTACTAACAAATTAAGCATTGTGGCTTCACTGTAGTAAGAAACAAGAAATTCAAATGAAACACCAAGCAATTGTTTAAGCACCAAAAGCGTTAGTAATTAAATACACTGAGACAATACAGAAAACCACAAATTAATATTTAGGAGCCGTTTCCTGTATGAAAGTCGGCTTTGATGCTGTTTTCCTTTTTCCATGGCATCAACCATCTACATCCTTATAAGTGAAGTTTGGTACTGGGTTCAGAAGCCTGTATCTGGGGCACTGGAGCCTTGCACACCTATGGTCTCAGCTCTCATTGTAAGCAGTTCCACCTCCCCCAGTCAGAGAGAAGGATTTCATGACGCTTTATATTAATCAAAAGGAGGACTTTAAAAAGAGAAAGCTCAAACGTGAAGTTGCCCTAACATCCCGGGTTCCATTCAGACAACATGTAGAAGCTACCCCTGGGGTTTTGAATATATTAACATACTTACACAATTAACCCTAATGGGACCAGTGCAGCTTTCCCCCCAGCCTCTAAATTCAAAGGTGCAAAATGCATAGAGCTTAAATAGATCTCATTATATCAGCTTCGCCAAATCTCTCTTCTTTATATACAGAGGATTGTACCTCTTTCTCTGTCATGCAACATTAAAATAGGAGCATACACAAGGATGACATAGATTTGACAAAAAATTAATGATTTGTACATCACTTTAATGCTTCAAATCTGCAATTCATGTATGCTAATTAGTTCATAATGGGCTGTTGAAGAACAGAATTGTCATCCTGCTGTTTCGCAGGTTTCTGGGAGCTCCCATGCAGCACAGACTTGCCGGGGTTGGCTTCTGGGTTCTGGGCTGTAACCTGGCAGATCTATGATAGCATTCTTCCCCCCCACCCAACACACACACACACATACACACAATTGTTTCCTGGATATGGTGCTTTAATCTATCAGAGTTACGATGGCATATCTCAAATAAGTGGTTCCTGGGTGCCGCAATACATCCTGGGAGCCACAGCATAGCGTCACTAAATCTAGATGATTGATTTCTGGATTTTAGGCTGTCAGGCTATACCTCAGAGGGCAGCTGTCAGCTTCTGAAATGTATGCAGTTGTATTATGCAGCACATTTTTAAGAATTCATCACCATTTTAAAAAATATTATTTACAGATAAAAATGGCTGTAATACTCAGAGAGGGAAAACAGAGCAGATCACAGAGTTCAGCTCTTTTCTTACTGTACGATCATGTAGAATGTCCCTATCTCAAGGGAGTCAGTCATCAGTCCTCTTGTCTGTTCTCAAAACAGAGACAAAGGCTGTCAGGAGTCTGAGCTGTTTCACAGACCGTGAGCGAACACCAGTGCTTGCTAGATTTGAAGCATGCTGCCGTTTATATTGGGAAGCAAACTGATTTTTCCGTGATGCAGTGCTATGCTACGGGCTTGATCTGATGTGGTCTTTATATCACACCTGCTCATCTGGAAACTCCAGCTGCTGCGCATGTGCAGAGAAAGGACCACACAAAGAACGGGCATCAAATTCGCTAACAGCTTAGGGAAAAGTCAGTCAGGTTCTGATGGCTGAAATTCTTGGGCTGAAGACTTTTGTATGGAAAAATATAGATGAGAGATCATCCAAGAAAAACTGAGCCAAGCCGGGCTTGGGGGGCGGGTCGAGTTGTTAAAAGACTTTTTGATATTGCCAATAGTCATTTTATAAGCAGAGAGAATAGTGGTAAGACAGAACAGAGTCTGGAAGTGCTTTAGTTAGTAAGAATTTAGTTGCAATGTTTATTTAAGGTCTGTAAGCAAGCGTAGAGGAAGAACTATGAATCATTACTGGTGTTTTTTTCTTTTAAAAGCTGAATGAATGTGAGATGCTCTTTAAATGATTTGCCTTTTCAAGACATAACCTACAGCCTGTGCGTGGCTCTCCAACCAGAAAATATACAGTCATATTGATAACATTTTCTAATTTATATTTGTTTTTGCTCTAATTTTTTTCTAAAACAAAATCTGATGTATCCTAGGATTGGCCAGAACTTTCTACGTACCTTAACCGTCAGATCGTTCAGCCTCTACCTCTCAGTTGCTGGGATTCTGATTAATACTTGAACCACACTTCCTTGTGTGAGAACTCAAGTCACAAACTTGAAGCTCTGTGCAATGGTTGGGTTAATCAAAGTTGGAGATTAAAGTTTGTGTCTTGGTGAACATTTAGGACTGGCATGCTGGCTTATTTGGGTAGCTTACATTCTGGAGAAACCGTCAGACTATTTCCTAGAGAAATAGCATTTTACATCACACAGCAGCTTGGGAGCAGCTTGCTTCCCTGCATCCTTACCCACACTTGATGTGCCCAGTCCTTTTACTTTAGGTGTTTATTAATAATACATATGTTGTCTTGCCTACTGAGGTTTTAACTTGAGTTTCCCTTATTAACTATTTATTATTTATCATTTTATATATAACTATGTATTTTCTCACTCTTTATATTTATAAATGTATTTATCATTATTACTAATCATTTATTAATTCAGTGTTTTCATATCATGCTACCTGCTCTTTGTGTTCAAAGCTGTTGCTCATTTTGACTGGTCGTTCTTTCTTGTTATTGATTTCTGAGTTATTTATATATTAAGAAAATGCATTTTAGCTGATATAGGACTTGCAAATAGCTTCTCCAGATCTGAGCCTCTAATTACATTGACTTACCATCTTTTCAGATACAGGGTCTCACTATGTGGTCCTGGCTGTCCTAGAGCTCACTCTGTAGACCAAGGTGACCTTGAACTCATGGAAATCTGCCTGCCTCAGCCTCCTGAATGTCAGGATTAAAGGCGTACACTACCATGCCAGGCTAGTATTTTTGTTTTGAAAGAAAGAAAGTCTTAATATTATACTATGTTTACCTACATATCTACACATCTGTCCTTACAGGTGTCATCTGCATAGTTCCAGGACTCCTATAAATAAAAAATCCAAAGGTTCTCAAGTTCCTATTATAAAATGACATAGCATTTGTACATAACCTGGGCTTATCCTCTTTCATGCAATAATCAACTCTAAGTTACTTACAACAACTTATACAATGTAAGTGCAATTCTTGTTGGTTGGCTGTTTTGTGTGAGCTAGGTACACACTACCATGTCTGGCTCAATTTTTTTATTTTTATATTTCTGATTCCAGGCTAGTTAACTCTGAGGATGTGGTACTCATAGACTTAGATCACCTACTGTGTGCTTCCTGCTGTATTCATTCCCTCATTGTTCTCAGCCCATCTGCCAGATTTTCCTTTATCCTACATTGACTTTGATTCTCATTTTCTCCATCCTACGGTGGAGGCTGAGAACCTTGCCAGAAATTGAAATCATCTGTGTATACAAAGACTTTATGTACAGACATGCTCATAAATACTGTGTTTTGAATGGCCAGACCTGGAGCCCACCCCAAAGCTCATCCACAGGTGAGTAAACACATACATTGTGCTATATGTGTGTCCAATGGCTCAGTCTTAGGAACAGAAGTGTTAGATGGGTGATGTGTGTGCATCTTAAAGTCATTCCACTGGTGGAAGAAGCCCAGCAGAAAGAGGACACACTGTATGATGTCATTCCTACAACAGGGCAGGGAATGCAAGGTAATTCTACAGTGATACATGCAGATTAGCAGAATGTGGGGATAAGGTGGGAGAAGAGGGGGAATTTAGAGGGTACCAGTAAACTGTGGGTGGTGATTGAGAAGCCAACTCACTTGACTGGACTGAATGTTTCATGAATGCGCACATATCTTAAGATTGCTTGTAATTTGAAGATTAATGTACACAGTTCATTATAAGTTGATTACATCTCAAAAGGCTGTTAAAGTCTTTTCCTTGTCATGTTTAGAGTCCTTGACTTCTGTGTCCAGAGTTCTCCATTACTGAGTAATAGTATAGAATAAGAAAGCTTTCTGTAAGATAGATTTCCCCAGCAACCTGTCCTATTCAGTTTCTAAGACACAGCCCCTCACTCTACCCTCTCACTTTATTATAGTGCATAGCTTGTTTGCCAAGAAGGATGGAATGAATGTAAAATTTCGGTTGGACACAAAGCTCAAGAGAAGGAAGCAGTAGTGTTGTCAGAGCTAAAGTTTAGGAAGGGAAGAAAGACCCACCTGGTCCTTAGCTTATCAGCATTGTCATTACAAAATGACAGAAGAACAGAAAATATTTGCAATAAATATAGTTGACTCATCTCTAGATTATACAAAAATTATTTGGAACTTATTAGTAAGGAGAGAAATACCCCCCAAACAATTATATATTGGTATGTATGTATGTATGTATGTATGTATGTATGTATGTATGTGTATATGTAGTTATCTTTAGATATATCCATTCATATGCCTATATGAATGTACAATAATCCCATTCAAAAATACTTACTATCAGAGAAAAAATAAACTAAAAAAAAATCACACTATATACTGAAATGAATAGATACCCAGAGGGTGGTTGAAATTAAAAATGATAATAATAGCACAAAATCTTGGTGAGAATGCTGATATTTAGAATTTTAGTACATTGCTGGAGGGATTTTTAAAATGCTAATATCACTTTTAAAAGTTGTTTTAAGAATTTATTTTAAGAGTTAAGCATACAGCTATGCAGTGATAATATATGCCTTCAATCCCAGTAATTTGGAGGCAGAGGCAGGCAAATTTCTTAGTTTGAGTTAAGCATGGTCTAAAAATTGAGTTCCAGGGAAACCATGCTACACAGAGAAAGCCTATCTCATAAAAAAAGAACTAAAGAAAGAATGAAAGAAAGGAAGAAAGGAAGGAAGGAAGGGAGGAAGGAAGGAAAGAGGAAGGAAGGAAGAAGAGTCAAGCATATATGGTCCCTAGGTTCCAACAATTTCTCTTCTAAGTGGATACTCAAGAGAATTGAAAGCACACACCAACATAAATATATGAATATTCATTGTAGTTTTATTCAAGATTGCCCACAACGGGAAACCCTCTTTCCTCCTTTGGGGACCCCTCCTCCATTGTTTGTATCACTTACATGTCTGAGGTCTGAAGTTGTTCCTCAGCTCCAATGCTTTGCTCATTTGATTGTTTAAGTTTTGAAAAGCAGTTCTCTCTGAGTTTCATTTTATGCAGCTTCTATTACTATATACTCAAGATTACAGATCTTTGTTTTCAATTATTTAATATACTTTCTCCCTCTAAGGGAGTAGTTTACACTGCTAGACGGCCATTGGGTCTTTTAATGTTGTCCATACCTCCAAACATCATGAGATATCTTTCTGCTTGTCTCTGAACTTATGGATGCTGTTCTAATACGTTTTTAAAGCTTTGTTTATGAACTTTATTGTCTGTATCCTCAGTTTCAATTGATTGATTCTTCCCCTCATTATAAGTCATGCTTTCTTGCTTCAAATGTTAATTCTGTTAAATTCAAAGTAAATGTTTGACACCATGAATTTTATATTTGAGAGTAAATGTTGAATCCTTGTAAATATTCTTGAGCATGACTATAGAATGTATTTGAGCTATGGTCTGAACTTGTTTCTGATCACTGTTGCATGGAACCAGAGAAGCCTTTCTTCTACAGGATACTTACTTTTAACACTACAGCCAAATCCTTCTACAAGTTCTACCTAGTGTCCAATGAATGGTGAGGTTCCCGCTGGCTGGTGGGAACAGAGAATTCCTGGTTCTGTGGGAACACTTCATATGAATTTTCTAATCTTTTCAGAGTTTTTTCCTCTAGGCTTGTATAGTGTACATTCCAACATGTACCAAGGTCATCTGCAGTGAAGAGTAACCAGGAAGGACTGGGGATGAGACCTTCAGTTCATCTCTGTTCTCTCTTCTATAACCTCTAACTCCACAAACACGCTTCTCTTTCCCACTCTCAGAGGCCACTGCACTCTGCTTAAATCATTCCTTTCTACACCATGGCCAGATACTATCTAGGCACTGGATGTATCACAGGACCCATTAGCCCTGTGTCCCGTACATCCAGGCTCACTGTTTTTCACTGAATGATGCTCAAAATACTCACAATGGTTGCATCAGATCTTGTGTCAAGATTTGCTTATTTCAGAAATAACACAGTATTTGTTTTTCTAAGGTGTTATTAATTTATAAAAAATGGGAAGTTTGCAAATAATCTTGGGGTAAAAGAAGATTAAGGTATCAGGTTGAGAGAAACAGAGAAAGAAGACTTAAGTATAGGACCAGCCAAAAGCTTTTAGTTTGAAAACAGAAAATGTTATTATTCTAGACAAAAGACTGTGCCTGTGACTGATGCCGAGTCCTGATCACAGAAACTGGGAATGCATTACCTTCTAGGGCAAAAATGACTTTACTGATTGACCTAAATATTGAAATGGTTGTAGAGTAGTGGGTGGATCCAACAGAATCACTATGCTCCTTATGAGAGAAAGGTGGAGGGGTGAACATCAGAGATATGGACATAGAAAACAGAGCATTGACCATGTAAATTGCCATTTTGTTACAAGACTAAGAGTTCTTTGGAAGGCACATGACAATGATGGTGGACTCTATAGGTTGGTGTGGACCCAGAAACCAAGAACTGAAGGCAACATCAAGAGGCTGGAAAATACAAACCAACAGAAAAAAATATGTTCCCTTAATGCTTCCAGTAGGAAAATATCTCTGTTAAATCTTAAAGCAAGCCCATCCAAGACTCAATTTAGACATTAGAACTTCAGAACTATGTGAAAAGATAAGGTTATGGTTTTTAAATTATTATTCTCTCATGCACTACATCCTGACAGCAGTTTCCCTCCCTCCTCTCTTCCCAGCCTTTCCCTCCCACCACCCCTCTTCCCCAGATCCACTCCTTCTCTGTTTCTTTTCAGAAAATGGCAGGCCTCACAGGGATATCAATCAAATATGGCCTATCAAGTTGCAATAAGACTAGGTACAAACACTTGTATTAAGGCTGGGTGAGGCAACCTAGCAGAAGGAAAAGGGTCCCCAAAGCAGGCCAAAGAGTCAGAGCCAGCTCCTGCTCCCACTGTTAGGAGTCCCACAAAAACATCAAGCTATGCGACCATAACATATATGCAGAGGACCTAGGTCAGACCCAACACAGGTATCCTGATTATAGACTCAGTCCCTGTGAGACCCTATGAGCCCTGATTAGTTGATTCTGTAGGATTTCTTGTACCTTTGAACCCTCTGGTCCCTATAAGCCTTCCTCCCCATCTTCTGCAGGATTTCCTGAGAGCTCTGCTCAACCTAACGTTTGGCTGTGGGTCTCTGCATCTGGTCCCATCAGGTGCTAGATAACACCTCTCTGAGGATGATCATGCTAGGCTCCTGTCTACAAGTATATTAGAATATCATTTGGATTAAGGTTATGTTTTTGAGATTCCTTAGTGACACTGTTATAGCAGTGACTGGCCACTAGCGCAGCTAGTGGTTAGAAGAGCTTCCTTTAACTCCTATGTCAGCAAGAAGATGGCCAGGTAGTAAAGTTTCCATCTGATGGCTTCCTTGCACACTATCAGATGTTACTGACTATATGAAGGACTAAACTCCAACTGTGTTCCACTTTTTGTTAGCCTTTCTCAATGGACTAAATTGATTGTAATGAAGGGCAGCTCTTAGCTGGGTGCTCATAGGAACACTGGTGCCTGTGATGTCTTCAGCCCTCACCTGCCTCCAAAGAGATGCAGATTACACATAGGCTAAAGGAGAGAAATGGATCTACAGACCTAAGGTTAGATATCACTAACTATTTTCAGCATTAAAACCTTCCTTAAGAAAATTCATGTCTTCTTCAAACATTTGTATTTAGAAACATGGGTATGTTGGTTACTTTACCTGTGTTAAGACATCAGGACCCAAAGTGACTTATTTGGGCCTACAGTTTCAGAGACTGAGACTCAGTAATGGTGGTGGAGAATAGGCAGCCAGCAGCTGGAGCAGGAAGCTGAGAGGCCACATCTCAACCACACACAGGGAGCAGAGTGTGAACTGGAACAGAGTGAGACTATAAGCTTTCAAAGCCCTCCCCAAAGTGATGTACTTCCTCCAGCTAGGCTTCATGTCCTGAAAGTTCCATAATGTTCACGGACAACAGTACCAACCAGGGATTAAGTTTTCTGATACCTAAACCTGTTGAGGGACAGACACCTCTCATTTTAACTACCACAAAGGGTGTTAATATTCAAAATAAGAGATTCCTTATATCTCACATTCTTGGCCTTAGTTTATTTCTAGTTGTTTTGCATCATTTTAAACAACTGAATAGTCTTTATTCGATTATTTATAATTTAATTATTGACTTTTTATCATGATTTCTTTATACCTTTATTTCTACCTGTGAGTTAGCTTTTCATTACTGCAACAAAACACCTGAGGACAGGAACATAAAACAAGACAGATTCCTCTTGGCTCATGTTTCCAAAGGTTTCAATTTGTGGTTCTTTGGCCCTTTTGCTTTGGGCTTGAGATGAGGCTGTAGCAGAAAATATTAAAAGTCCTGAGCCTGGAGCTTCTTACCCACCTTCGAGTCCTGGATAAAAAGCACATACACACACTGCCTTTATATTTTTAAATATACTTTAGGTAGCACAATAGCTGAGCAGCTACCTACCCTCCATGTTTTTAGAATCCATTTCTCTATCAATAACACCAAATTATTACTTAAAATTTTATGTTTCATCTGGGTTGCTCTTAGCTCCAATTAATTGGTCAGCCTACAAGGCCATTTTTTCTTTGCTCCTACCCCAAGGCAGCTCTCTCTCTTCCTCCTGCACATTCTTGTTCTTCCACGGAGGCCTCTTCTTTCTTCCTCTTCTCATGGCCTCCTCTTCTAGGCCCACGAAAACTCAACCCCACCTTTTTCTCTTCTGCCTCACTATTGGCTCTTGGCATCTTTCTTCATTCATCACAATTAACTGGGGCAGGGTCATTCAGTGTCTTAGGTGCAGAGTCTCTTGTCTTTGGGGGCCCCAAAGTAGCATTAGAATGCAAGTAGCATTGGGCCAACCCACTACATGAGACAGAAGAAGAGGAAGAAAGAAGAAGGAGGAAGAAAGGGGAGAGAAGAGAGGAGAAAAGGAATGAGGGAAATGGAGAAGAGTGGTGGAAAGAGATAAAGGAAAAAAAAACAGTGAGAAGATTGGAGGACTTGAGGACCAGATATCTCTTTAAGCTGTGTGTTCCTACCAACCTGCTTCCTCCAAGGAGATTGCTCCCCAAGAGCCCATTTGGCTATCAACTCATCTATGGGCTAATCCACAAATCATGAGTCATCATGCAGTCAAATCTCAGTAGTGCCACCACCTAGGGACCAAGCTTTCAGTACTTGAGTCTCTTATAGGCATCAATGATCCAAACCATAATATTGAAGTTAAGTCATACCCATTCTTTATTGGTGAAAGTTTTTTAATAACACAGATAAGCTGTTTGTATAAAAAAATGCTCAAGTACACCCAGGTCCTCTGTAGGGGATCAGCCTCATGGAGATAAAATGCAAAGAACTGAACATCCTCCTGCTGGGCCGGGTGGGAGAAGAGCTGTGGGGGGATGGTTGTCTCTTTGAGCACAGACAAGCAAGGAGCTGATTTGCACATGCTTTATGGTAGAGGAGAGCTTTGCTCCTAGCTAAACACAAGGGCATATTGTTGGGGTAATTACAACTCAGTTGGCCTCCCAATGAGAAATAGGCAATGCTCCAAGGCCTCCCCTGTCTCAGCGCTGAGCTGTAAGTTCAGGCCAGGCAGAGGAGAGACCGCAGGTTTCATGGCTTTTCTTTCTATTTTATTTTTCTTTTCATTTTCTCATCTTTTACCTCCTTTTCTTCCTTGCCTCGTAATAAAACTCTTATTAAACAAGCTATGACAAGATTTTCAGACAGACTAGATGAGACAAGATGTTGAGCAGCAGAATTAGGTTTAAGGTGTCCTAAGTTAGTTTGGTTAGTTTCATCTTATTTACAAAATGGAGAAAACAAACTCACCTAAATTGTGTCTGTATAGGAGCACAAATCCAATTTCTTCTAAAAATCAGATATTCACTTTTTTCTTTATGAGCAAATGACAGCAAAGGAATAAAGCTTCTTTTTGTACATTTTTGCTTCAGTTAATTGTAGGAATTCATTCATATATCTAAGAACATTTTCACTTTGACGTATATTAAGTATGAAGGGTTTTTTTGTTTCTGAAAAACACATGTGTGTGCACATGACCCTTTCATGACTTCTTCCCATATTCTAATATGGAAGATTCTCAAAATAACCAAAATAACAAAATAAATGCTACTTGGATAGCAGAGTGGCATTGTTTGTTTGTTTGTTTGTTTGTTTGCCATGCTACCATTTATCTATCACAAAGCAGGTATCAGGTTCGGCATTGTAGAGCTACCAAAGAAATAGTGGTGTTGAGGCTGGCAAAAAGAGTTTGAAGAAATCAAGCTTGCAGAAGCGCTGGGGAAAACCTCCCTCCCTGGAGGCTGCAAGCTGATTACATAAACTGTCAACCAGGTGAGAGCTCTTTGAAGGGGAGCGGCATTCCTGAGAGTTTCCTGCTGGGTGTGTGAGGATTAGACAGAGAGTACAACTTAGGAAAACCCAGCAGACAGAATTGGTCAATAACTCCATCATTTGTCAGGTAGTGCTTTAGAGCAATTCTGACTTGTAAATGGAAAATCTGGGTCTTAAGGGCACTTCATCCTTAATAGTAGACAGTTGCAAAACAAGAGCCAGCCTACAACGTGAGAATGAAAACATAAATAAATAAATATTATAAAATCAAAGCCATCTATACACACATGCCTCCGTTCCAGTACTTTATCTAGAAAACTAGTTATTACATATGTACAAAGTGTCTGTGAGGTATTCAGCTACCCGTGGTCAGCACAGATAAGCCATACTTTTCAGAGTTGAAAAACTGGCTGAAGAAAGGCACGTTAGGGCAGCGTGGTAACATACACCAACATTCTGGTCTCGGAACATGTGAATTTGTGACCTGACTCTGCAGATGTAATTAAAAAGCCTGAGACTGAGATATCTTGGAGTATCCAGTTGGCCCAGTATAATCACACATGCCCTTCTATATGAGGAAGACAAGGGGCTTGGAATTAGAGATGAAGTGAAGGTGAAGCTGACATTGGAGGAGAGAACTACTCTGTGGTTGGCTTTGAAGACAGAGAAAAAGGTCAGTAGTCAGTGGAAGGAGGTGACCTTCTACAGTGGGAAAGGTACGAAAATAGGTCACCCTCTGGAACCCACAGACAGAGCAGAGGTCTGAACCAGGCCATCACTGCAGCTGTGAAGTCAGAGAAGAACAGATTCCAAGTGACTCTGTACACTGAATTTTTTAGATTTTTAGAGAAAGATAGTCATGGAAGGACGGGAAAAATTGTTATTTTTGTGGAGAATGGGTTTAAGGAAGAAGAAGCAGAAGATGCTAGAAGAATCTTATTAGCAAGTGATAATTCTGCTGATGTACACAAGAATGACCAGACAGTGAGAATCAGGTACAGGTCTCAAGGTAGCATTCACAGAACCCAGTCATTGGTTGAACTTGATGCATGATTGCTTTTAATTAATGATGGGAGGGCACTGCTCAGTGGTAGACCATTTGTTTAGAAAGTATGGGGTACAGCCCTTGATCAAATAAATGCTTCTTGGTGTCTATTATAGGATTGTATCATAATGTATATCAGCTCTGGGTTATATCTAGTTTGAGGCTAGCATGAAGAGTCTTGCTATGAGCACTTACAGCACTGTCATTATGAACATATAATTTCATTTCTCTTGGATAAATACCTCTGAGTGAAATTGCTGGATCCCAGTGGAGTGGGTATATTTAACTTCTTAAGAAACTGCCATGCTGCTTCACAAAATGATGGTCTGATTTCAGATGCTCCTTGGTAATGGCCTAGACAATGCAGGTGGCAAGACAGTCAGTATATTCCTGGTTCCTTAAACCAAGGAACAACATGCCCACTTTCTTATCCTGGTCCATATTTAGTGTGTTAGGAGAGACAAGAGGGAAAAGCAGGTTATTATCCACTGAGCAGATTCTCTGGGGCTTAGATACTTGCAGGGGGGCAGCAGCGGGTGGGGAGGGTGGACGCAAATTGTCACTAACTCTAGGGGATGTTTTCCTTACTTGCTTATATAGATGATATTTGCCAAACCGAGTCATAAGATAAAAGCAAACATTCATACCTCAGGTGATATTTATTCTCAGACAATTTTGAAGTTGTTTATAGATTTATTTATGTATGTATGAGTGTTTTTGCCTGCCTTTATGTGTGTCACAGGCATGCCTGGTGCTCACCTATGACAGAAGAGGGCATCAGAAGTGGAGCTACAGTTGGTTGTGAGCCACCATACAGGTGCTGCTAATGGAACCCAGTCCTCCACAAGAGCAGCAAGTGCTATTAAAGACCTCATCTCTTAGATCATCTGAGATAAGGATGGTGAGGCCTTAAGCTTAACATGTGTTCACTCTCTTTCCAGCATTCCCAGAAGTTTTGTCTGGAAACCACATGGCACCATAATTCTAAATCCTTTCCCTTTCAGGTCTGTCCCACCCATGCCGTAGCCTCCAGTGTGCAAGTTCAGACAAGCTTCTCACCCACTAAAGAGAATCCTTCCTGTAATCCCTCAGATACTCTTTCCAAAAGAGTATATCTCTCCTTGTAAGGGATAAAATAGGAAGTGGGACTTTGGAAAGCTGGAAAAGTGCCAACCAGAAGAGACCCCAGAACCAACAGGCTTCAACCAGGACTTTGTCAGTACAGGATGTACAGCCGCTGGCTATACAACTGTTCGCCTACCTAGCAGAGCAAGGAAGGGAGGACCAGCGCAGTAAACCGGAGCCATGCGTGGAAAGCTCTAAGCCGGTGGACCTAGGAGTGAGATGTTTACAGGAGACTAATGGTCCTGAGCAGCTTTGTGACTTTGGCTTTGAAAAACACTGGGAGATGGATATAGGAGATGTTCCAAATGCCTTGGTGGGTTAAAAAAATCACTCCTGCCTTGAGGATTCTTGCTTTGGGGGAATAAGAACCTTCCATGTTTAAGAAAAGGGGGACACAGGTTTAAGGGTAAATCCTTCCAAACACATGTCCACCAGAACTTGTGAGTGTGATTTTGTTTTAAAAAAGTAGTCTCTTTGGCTGTACTTAAGCTAAAGGTCTTAGGATGAGATCATGCTTCATTATGTAGGAGAGTCTTAAATCCAGTGACCAGTGTCATTGTAAAAGCCAGGAAAGGAGCAGGAAGCCGCAAGAAGATGGGGGCAGAGACTGGAGTTCTGTAGGCACAAGCCAAAGAAGCCAGGGCTACCAGAAGCTGGAGATATTTTTTTTTAAAAAAGGTTCTTCTTAGTTTAGGGAGAAAAAAGGTTCAGTTGACATCTTCCCTTCTGATTTCTGAGCTCAGAAGAGTGACAATTATCTGTGCTGCCTTGAAGATGCTCCATATAGTGTTAGTTATTACATAGCCCAGAAAAACAATATAGATTACAAAGCATTAATAAATATGGCAGATAAGTATCATTCTTAGGCCTGGAAGTGGGGTCAGGACAGTGGATGTATATATGGATGTAGAAAGATGGACTGAGCATGAGTGGAAAGATTTCTAAGCAAGTCCCACAGAGTGCAATCCAAGGGCAGAAAACAAAAGGCAAAATTGTCTACAGGGCATCATATTGTGGAACCACTCCTACAGTGGCCCCAAGAGGGCGTCTACACAGTGCTTCAAATCATACACCTTCCCTGGTCTGGAACAAGAGCCAGCCAAGGATGAGTTGGCAGCTCCACCCCACTCTATCTCATGCATGTCCTGTGAGCACACGTGACCTCCTCCTTTAGTCCAGGCTCATTACCAGTAGGGGAAGGCACAGAATTTAGTTCTTCTAATCATACTTTTCTCATTATTTTTCGTTCTCTGTTTTGGTTGTCCCATATTTTTTCACTTCTGTCAAACAGCTCCTTGGTTATACATTTTTCTTGTCACTTGTCTTAGAAAAACAGAGCTAAACAGCATAATTAGCATTGCTTATATGAAGGATGTGACTTAGGGAGGGAAAGTTGTTATTAATTGCTGACTCACTTAGTAAGCATCTTGGAATGATTTGAGTGTACTGCATTTCTGCTCACCTTGGGGGCCCTTCTTGAGGTCCAGTGAAGCTCTGTTGTCAGAACATGGTGACTAAGCCATGACTGTGCCACAGAAATCTAGTTGTGGGATGTGTGTCTAAAGCCATGGCCACAGTAGATCAGAGCTCTAGAGAGAAGCACCTAATGTGTGTTGTATAGAGAAGCCGACTCAGTTTATTCTCTAGATCACATTTAAAGGGGTCTGTGCCAGCATTTTAAAGGGGGAACTATTTACTTCTAAAAGACAGTGACTCGATAATATAATAGAGAATCTCTTCATCATTGGCATTCCGTGTTTCAGGGAGATTTTTCTTCTGTAGAGTCCAAGGGAAAAAAAAATGCCTCTTATGCTTGGGTTTTGACTTGCACACTAGGCTTTAGGGGATGAATTTGATAGATTAAGCTCAGGTTTTAACTTGGGGATTGAATTAGCAAAGTTGGTACAAAAGGGATGGTGAGACACTGAATTTTACATATAGATATTCTGTGTTTATATGTACAAATGATCTCTGAACTTTATCTCTTGGTCTAGATGGTCTTAGGGATGTTAGAAGGCTTTTCTGAGGAAGCATGATGTGTGAGTACCAGGCATATAGTAACTGTTTAAAAAATAGATTATTGTCAACACAGCTGGAGTGGGATTTTATATACTGGAGATAAAATCCACTCTTCTTTTCTCCCCTTTAAGTCACTTGTGAATTGTACTGTTTAAGCAAAACCAGGATGAAGTCATGGCAGACCTAAGTTCTTCGCTTGAAACCTTCTTGGTCCATGGGAGACACATGATTATGACCATGGTAGCAGCCTAGGATTGTGGGACTTTTGGCTGTAATTTGAAGTATAGCAAGTAGTGCCTAGACTTTCCAGATTCATGAGTAGCTGACTTCTGAAAGTGTCTCTGTACCCATCCTAGACCCTCCTAGAGCCTGGACTAGCCTAACCTTGCAGATGCCCCAGTACTGAGGGAAACCTTTGGCAACCCAGTCCTGTGGCATCCATAGTCTAGTGGATCAAATGTTATACCTTCTGGGTTCATGACTCAAGCCATTACTTGCTAAAAGTATGTTACTGGAGCTGAGAGGGTCAGATAAAATATTGGATATCTTGTTACATTTGAATTTTGAGTAAAAAAATAATTTAAATTCAAGTATAATACAGATATGACATAACAATACCTAGTTTGTTTTTTAAAAATGTAAACATGTGATATGTGAAACATGTTCACTAGCGAACCATCTATTGCTATCGGAAATTCAACTTCAATAGGAATTCTTTATTTTTATTTGCCATACTGGTGACTCTATTTGGTACTTTTAATATTTCTGGGCCTCAACTTCTTTATTTGTAAAATGGAAACACACACACACATACACACACACACACTCAGAATTTGAATCTATCTCACAGAATTGTTACATAGATCCAAGAGTTTATAAAGTGCTTAAAACAGGACTTGGAAGATAACAAATGTGAATAAATAACTGTTAAATAAAAGAACAACCCACTTGATCATCTTTTCAAGCTGCCTATACATGCAGTACATTGTCAGTTGTAGGTGCTATCTTGCAAAAGTGCAAGTTTTAACTTCTCTCTCCAATACACTGATTTCAACTACCCCCTGACTCCCCTTTCTCAAAGCAGCCTCCAAATTACCCTCCACTATTCTTCCTTTACCTGATCAACAGTGATGTCCCACCTTCGTCTTTTGGATAAAACTCAGGTCCCAATCCATCAGTCTTCTTCCACACATGCTCAAGAAGCTAATGTTAGACTAAATGTCCACAGGCCAATCCCTTTCTCTCCTCTACATGTTCTTACAAGGAAGTAGGGTAGTGCGGTGAGCAGAGAAGTACATTCAGTAGGATGGGTGCCTTCTACTTCCTCTCAGGAAACTATTCCCCACCCACATCTATTCAAGCAAGATGGACACTCAGATTCTCTCTGATTTCATTAGCATGTGTTATACTACAGGATCTTCTGAAGGATCCCCAAAGTTTCATGAGTCTGGACCATGTTTTAGGTATGGGGGGTCATTGGATTTCAGGAAGGGACTCTTTCAGTCTTTCCTAAGAGTGAAAATCTGAAGCCAAGAAAACATCACATTGAATAAAATACAGAAAGCTGATAGACTGTAAAGCGTGTGCTGCACCCTTACCGTGTGCACAGTAAAGGAGAACAGTTACTTGTCAGTTATCAAGTCCTCAAAAGATGAGAGAAGATACCAAGACTCCCACTGTAGAGAACTGAAATGAGCAACGGTTTCACTGACTCTCCTCAGCTTAGTCATGTCTCTCAACTCTGAAAGACTCTTTCAATATCACTCCTCAGGTGGAGAAGTAGAGATTTTATACTAGTTATCTCATTACTCTGTCAAAGTATCTGGCAAAAGCAACTTAAGGGAAGACAGATTTATTTTAACTCACAGTTTCAGAGGGTCTCAGTCTATTGTAGTGGGAAAGTATGTTGGAGTGGGGCTGTCTGTGGCAGAGAGAGATACAGTGGTGACTGCTCATATGGTAGCAGACCAGAAAACAAAGAATGGAACCAAAAGTAAGTTTAACCTCAAATAACCATCTCTAGTAACCTGCTTCTACAAGCCAGGTTATGAAACTCCTAGTAGGTTTACAACCTCAAGAACCAGCATCAGTAGTAGTGAACCAAGTATCAAAATATGAACACTAAATAAAATTTGATTAAAGCCATGACAAACTTATTTTTTTGTTTTTTGTTTGTTTGTTTGTTTTTTTGTTTTTGAGACAGGGTTTCTCTGTATAGCCCTGGCTGTCCTGGAACTCACTCTGTAGACCAGGCTGGCTTCGAACTCAGAAATCCACCTGCCTCTGCCTCCCAAGTGCTGGGATTAAAGGCATACCCAACCACTGCCTGGCAATGACAAACCTTTTAAGAAACTGATCTAAGCTGCAAGAGGCATTCAATAATCTAGTAGGTGGCAGAATATCTACTACCTGACCCAGAATCCATAGTGTCACTAACAGTACTTCATAAAGAAGAAATGAGAGCATGGTCTCCCTGAGCTGTAGATATACTCTGTAACTGTCTTCCATTTATCAACTGCTGCATAACAAACACTCCCAAACCTAGAAGTTCAGAAACAATAACTGTTTCTTTGTAGGTGGTATCACAAGTGCAAACATCTGCAGGCTTTACTAAAATACTGAGCTTAGTCCTCCTCTGTTTGAGTCTGTATGTACAGTTCCTGGAACTGCCTCCTTGGGTGGTGGAGTTCCAAAAGTCATATTCCCTTAGTAAGAGTTCTAAGATATAGGACTAGAAACATTTAGTCCTGACAAGGACTGGCCTAGAACCATTACATCAACTTTATCCAATTGGTTACAGTAGTTATAGAGCCAGCTCAGAGCCAACAGGAGAGGGCTTACTCAACTGCTCCAGTGCCTGCAGTTCATTAGGAATCAGTAGAATGTAGATGAGGGCCAGTGAAATACACTTGACATCAAAAGACTGGAGACCTGAATTCCATCCCTTAAGTCCATGTGGTAGAAGGAGAAAAACAACACAGATTGTCCTATGACCTCCACAACTCATGTTGTTGTCCATGTGTACACACACACACACACACACACTCACACACACATCAACACCAAATAAATCATTCTTTTAAATATGATTGGAGTCTTTGTAATGATCATAAAGCAATACTTTGTCTTAGGAATCCTCTTTAATTAAATATGGATTTATTGAATACTCTTTAACATTCAATGCACTATGTGCTCTCTCTCTCTCTCTCTCTCTCTCTCTCTGTGTGTGTGTGTGTGTGTGTGTGTGTGTATAAGCTTGTCTCTCCTTGTACTTAAGTTCACGGTTGAACAAACAGAGCAGATATGTAAATTCTAGTGAAAAGCATTACATGAATACTTGTAATTTAATTGGAAGAATAAGACTGAATACAGGGTAAAATTGTTTTAAGTTACAGAGTTGCAGGGAAGTTTCATGAAAAATTGCTAGGAATGTACTTTACACATTATAAACCACTTTGAAAATAAACAATAGTGATCATTGGTGCTTTTCTTGCAAGTCAATTCCATTTCCCCAGCCCACAATTTCTTATATTTTAAAAATCTCCCCCCTTCCTCTTTCCAAAAGACAATATCAGATCACCTGAAGCTGCAGTCACTGGTGATTGTGCGCTAAGTGATATGTGTAGACTTAGAGTTTTCAAACCCTACTTTATGGTTCCTTAATGCTTCAACCTCCCTTCTAGCTCACCACTCTTCCAAAGTAGGAGAAAAGAAAGGTTAATAGAAAACAGGGCTTGTGGACTTGGTAAGAAATAGTTCTTTGGGGCAGTTCCAATGTTCATTGTCAGCAGTCCAATCCACAAGCAAAACACCAGACATGAATCAGCAGAGCCACTCATTCCAGAAGAAACCTCAAGGCTCTGCCAATTGACACAAGTCCAAGGAAGCAGCAAGATGCAGCCAGAATACCACCAGAAGTTCTTTGGTGTGTCTCTCTCTATGAAGTCACAACAAGCAAAAATCAGTGAAGAAAGCAAGGGGAACCAATGCAAAAGCATCCTCAACAAAAACAGCGTCAGCAAAGCCCAATCAAAACCAAGAAGGAGTTGCAAGGTAAACCAATGCAAAAGATTTGTCCACTGTAATTTGGGTTATACTTACAGTCTTTCCAGATATCACAGGTGTCTTAAGCATCTACTCCAGCAAAACAGCACATGCCCTTTCACCAGGCAACTCCTAAAAAATCGCCATACGTCTGCTCCTGCAAAACATACTCTCATAAGACTGCTTCCCGAAAAACATCAAATGACACAACTGAGTCCCCAACTAAACCAGAAATTCCTCCTTCAGATGTAATGCTTGGAACTGAATTTGGAACCTTTGGGGGAAAAGCACACTTTCTTCTATTTTTTTTTTTTATTAATCATTTTACTTGTTTACATTTCAAATGCCACCCCCCTTCCTGATCTCGCTGCCCCACAAACCTACCTCATCCCCTTTCCCTTTGCCTCTATGAAGGTGCTCCTCCACCCACCCATTCCTGTCTCCCCTCTCTAGTAACCCCCTTTGCTGGGGCATCAAGCCTCCACAGAACCAAAAACCTCCTCTCTCACTAATGCCAAATGAGGCAGTCTTCTGCTACAAATGTAGTGGGAACCATGGACCAGCCTGTGTATACTCTTTGGTTGGTGGTTTTGTCCCTGGGAGCTCTGAGGGTCCAATTAGTTGATACTATTCTTCTTATGGGGTTGCCATCCCCTTCAGCTGTTCAGCTCTTCCCCTAGCTCTTCCACTGAAGTACCCAGGCTCAGTCCAGTGGATGGCTGTATCTGCATCTGTCTTAGTCAAGTGCTGGCAGAGGCTCTCAAAGGACAGCTATGCCAGGTTCATGTCTGCAAGCTCATCTTGGCATCAGCAGTAGTGTCAGGGTTTGATGTCTGTGGATGGAAAGGATTACATGGGGGACACTCTGGATGGCCTTTCCTTCAGCCTCTGCTCTATTTTTGTCCCTGCATTTTCTTTAGACAAGAACAATTCTGGGTTAAAATTTTTTAGATGAGTGGGTGGCCCCATCCCTCCACTAGGGGCCATGTCTACCTACTGGAGGTGGTCTCTCCAGGTTCTGTCTCCCTGATGTTGGGTATTTCAGCTAATGTCATCCCCATTAGATCCTGAAAACCTCTCACTTTCTTGCCATTTGAGTCTTTCTAGTGGTTCCTTGAATTTCCCAAGACCCCACTGCTACTTATTTCTAATCATTCTCCTTGCTCTCTGAACTTCTCTCCTGTATCTTCCAATACCTGGTGCTGCCCCCCTTTTTTTCTCCTTCTCCCCTTTCCCTCCCAGGCTCCTCCCTCCCTCTACCTCCTGTGATTATTTTGTTTCCCATTCTAAGTGGATTTGAAGCATTCACACTTTGACCTTCCTTCTTGTTAGGCTTCATATGATCCGTGAGTTGAGTCATGGGTATTGTGAGCTTTTGGGCTAATATCCACTTATCAGTGAGTACATACCATGTATGCCCTTTTAGGTCTGGGTTACTTTGCTCGGGATGATATTTTCTAGTTCCATCCATTTGCCTACAAAGTTTGTGAAGTCATCGTTTTTAATAGCTGAGTAGTATTCCATTGTGCAAATGTATCACATTTTCTGTATCTATCCTTCCATTGAGGAATATCTGGCTTGTTTCCAGCTTCTGGATATTATAAATAAGGCTGCTATGAACATAGTAGAACATGTGTCCTTGTTATATGTTGGAGCATCTTTAGGGTATATGCCCAGTAGTGATATACCTGGGTCTTCAGCTGGAACTATTTCCAATTATCTGAGGAACTGCCAGATTGTTTGCCAAAGTGGTTGTATCAGCTCACAATCCCACCAGTAATGGAGAAGTGTTCCTTTTTCTCCATATCTTTGCCAGCACCTGCTGTCACCTGAGTTTTTGTTCTTAGCCATTCTCATTGTGTAAGATGGAATCTCAGGGTCTTTTGATTTGCATTTCCCTGATTACTAAGGGTATTGAGCTTTTTTTTAGGTGCTTCTTGTCCATTCAATATTCCTCAATTGAGAATTCTTTGTTTAGCTCTGTACCCCACTTTTAATTGGCTTATTTGGTTTTATCGAGCCTAACTTCTTGAGTTCTTTATATATTTTGGATATTAGCCCTCTATCAGATGTAGGGTTGGTAAAGACCTTTTCCCAATATGTAGGTTGCCGTTTTGTTCTATTGAGTGTCCTTTGCCTTATGAAACTTTTCAGTTTCATGAGGTCTCATTTGTCAATTGTTGATCTTAGAGCCTGAACCATTGGTGTTCTGTTCAGAAAATTTTCCCCTGTGCTGATGTGTTCAAAGCTCTTTCCCACTTTTTCTTCTATTAGATTCAATATATCTGGTTTTACATGGAGGTCCTTGACCCACTTCGACTTGAGCTTTGTACAAGGAAATAAGAATGGATCAATTTGGATTCTTCTACATGCAGACCACCAGCTAGACCAGCACCATTTCCCCACCCCACTGGATGGTTTTGGCTTCTTTGTCAAAGATTAAGTAACTATAGGTGTATAAGTTTATTTCTGGGTCTTCAGTTCTCTTCAATTGATCAACCTGCCTGTCTCTGTACTAATACCATGCCGTTTTTATAACTACTGCTCTGTAGTGCAGCTAGATTTCTGGGATGGTGATTTCCCCAGAGGTTCCTTTATTGTTGAGAATAGTTTTCCCTATCCTGGGTTTTTTGTTATTGCAGATGAAGTTGAAAATTGCTCTTTCTAGCTCTGAAAAATTGAGTCAAAATTTTGATGGAGGTTATATTGAATCTATAGATTGCTTTTTTAAGATGAGCATTTTTACTATGTTAATTTTACCAATCCATGAGCATGAGAGATCTTTCCATCTTCTGAGGTCTTCGATTTATTCCCTCAGAGACTTGAAGTTCTTGTTATATGAATCTTTCACTTGCTTGCTTAGAGCTACACCAAGATATTCTACATTATTTGTGACTACTGGGAAGGGTGTTGTTTCCCTAATTTCTTTCTCAGCCTGTTTATCCTCTGTGTAGAGGATGGATACTGATTTGTTTGAGTTACTTTTATATCCAGCCACTTTGCTGAAATTGCTTCTCAGGTGTGGGCGTTTTCTGGTAGAATTTCTGGAGTTGCTTATATATACTATTATATCATCTGCAAATAGTGGTAACCTCGACATCTTCCTTTCTGATTTGAATCACTTTGATCTTCTTCTTCTTTTTCTTTTTTTTCTTTCTTTTCTTTTCTTTTTTTTTTCAAGACAGGGTTTCTCTGTATAGCTCTGGCTGTCCAGGAACTCACTCTATAGACGAGGTTGGCCTCGAACTCAGAAATCTGCCTGTCTCTGCCACCCAAGTGCTGGGATTAAAGGCGTGTTGCCACCACTGCCCAGCTGCTTTGACTTTCTTTTGTTGTCTAATTACCCTAGCTAGAACTTCAAATACTATATTGAATAAATAAGGAGAGAGTAGGCAGAATTGTCTGGTCCCCGGTTTTAGTAGAATTGTTTCAAGTTTCTCTCCATTTATTTTGATGTTGGCTGTTGGTTTGCTGTACATTGTTTTTATTATGTTTAGGTTTGTGCCTTGAATTCCGTATCTTTCCAATACTTTTAGCATGAAGGGGTGTTGTATTTTGTCAAATGCATTTTCAGTGTCTAATGAGATTATTGTGTGATGTTTTTCCTTTGAATTTGTTTATATAATGGATTACATTGATGAATTTACTTATATTGAAACATCCCTGCATCTCTGGGATGAAGCCTACTTGATTGTGGTGAATGATCGTTTTGATGTGTTCTTGGATTTGGTTTACAAGAATTTTATTGAGTATTTTTGCATCAATATTCATAAGGGAAATTGGTCTGAAGTACTCTTCTTTTGTTGGGTCTTTGTGTGGCTTAGGTATCAACATAACTGTGGCTTCATAGAATGAATTATTTAGTAGTCCTTATGTTTCTATTTTGTGGACTAGTTTACGGAGTATTGGTATTAAGTCTTCTTTGAAGGTCTGATACAATTCTGCACTAAAACCATCTGGCCCTGAGCTTTTTTTGATTGGGTGATTTTAATGACTGCTTCTATTTCCTTAGGGTTTGTGGAACTATTTAGATGGTTTATCTGATTCTGACTTAACTTTGGTATTTGATATACATCTAGAAAATCATCCATTTCATCCAGATTTTCCAGTTTTGTTGAGAATTGTCATTTGTAATAGGATTTTATGATGTTTTTAATTTCCTCTGTTTCTGTTGTTATGTTTTTTTTTTCCATTTCTGATTTTGTTAATTTGTACACTGTCTCTGTGCCCTTTAGTTAGTTTGGCTAAGGGTTTATCTATTTTGTTGATTTTCTCAAAGAACCAGTTTTTGGTCGTGTTGATTCTTTGGATTTTTATGTTTGTTTCTAACTGGTTGGTTCCAGCTCTGAGTTTGACTATTTCATCTTGGGTATGTTTAATTATGTGTGTTCTACAGCTTTCAGATGTGCTGTTAAGTTAGTAGTATATGATATCTCCAATTTCTTTATTAAGGACTTAGTGCTAAGAATTTTTCTCTTAGCACTGCTTTCATTGTGTCCCATAAGTTTAGGTATGCTATGCCTTCATTTTCATTAAATTCTAGAAAGTCTTAAATTCTTTTATTCCTTCCTTGACCAAGCTATCACTGAGTAGAGAGTTATTCAGTTTCCATGAATACATGGGCTTTCTGATGTTTTTGTTGCTATTGAAGGCCAGCCTTAGTGTGTGGTGATCTGATAGAATGCATGAGATTATTTCAATATTCTTGTTTCTTTTGAGGCTTATTTTGTGTTAGATTATTTGGTCAAATTTGGAGAAGTTATCATAATGTTCTTGAAAAGAAGGTATATTCTATTGTTTTAGGGTGAAATGTTCTATAGGTATCTGTTAAATCCATTTGGTTCATAACTTCTTTTAGTTTCGGTTGTGTCTCTATTTAGTTTCGGTTTCTATGATTATTGGTGAGAGTAGGGTGTTGAAGTCTCCCACTATTAATGTATGAGGATCAATGTGTGCTTTGAGTTTTAGTAACATTTCTTTTACAAATGTGGATGCCCTTGCATTTGGGCCATAGATGTTCAGAATTGAGAGTTCATCTTGGTGGATTTTTTCCTTTGATGCATATGAAATGTCCTTCCCCATCTCTTTTGGTAACTTTTTGTTGAAAGTCTATTTTACTGAATATTAGAATGACTACTCCAGCTTGTTTCTTGGGACCATTTGCTTGGAATTTTTTTTCCAGCCTTTTAGTCTGAGGCAGTATCTGTCTTTGTCATTGATGTTTCCTACATGCAGCAAAATGCTGGGTCTTGTTTTTGTATTCAGTCTGTTAGCCTTTATCTTTTTATTGGGGAATTGAGTTCATTGATGTTGAGAGATATTAAAGACCAATGATTCATGGTTCCTGTTGTTTTTGCTGTTAGAGGTGGAATTATGTTTGTGTGGTTCTCTTCTTTGGGGTTTATTGTGAGATAGTGAATTTCTTGGTTTTTCTTGGATGTAGTTTCCCTCCTTGTGTTGGAATTTTCCTTCTATTATCCTCTGTAGGGCTGGATTAGTGGAAAAATATTGTTTAAATTTTACTTTTGTCCTAAAATATCTTGATTTCTCCATCTATGATGCTTGAGAGTTCTACTGTGTAGAGTAGCCTAGGCAGACATTTATGTTTCCTTAGGGTCTGCATGAAATCTGTCAAAGTTCTTCTGGCTCTTAGAGTCTCTGTTGAGATGTCTGGTGTAATTCTGATAGGCCTGCCTTTACATGCTACTTGGCCTTTCTCCCTTGCCACTTTTAATGTTCTTTCTTTGCTTGATGTATTTAGTGTTTTGATTATTATGCAACAGGAGGAATTTCTTTTATGGTCCAATCTATTTGGTGTTCTGTAGGCTTCTTGTATGTTTGTGACCATCTCTTTCTTTTGGTTAGGGAAGTTTTCAACTATGATTTTGTTGAAGTTGTTTCCTGGCCCTTTGCATTGGGAATATTCTCTCTTTTTTATTCCTATTATTCTTAGGTTTGGTCTTTCATTGTGTCCTGAAGTTCCTGTATGTTTTGGGTTAAGAGCTTTTTGATTTTTGTATTTTCTTTGACTGTTGTGTCAATGTTTTCTATGGTAGCTTCTGAACCTGAGATTCTCTCTTCTATCCCTTGTATTTTGTTGGTGATGCTTGTATCTGTAACTCCTGATCTCTTTCCTAGGTTTTCCATCTCCAGGGTTGCCTTCCTTTGTGATTTCTTTATTGTTTCTATTTCCATTTTTAGATCCTAGATGGTTTTGTTCAATTCCTTCACTTGTTTTATTGTATTTTCCTGCATTTCTTTAAGGGATTTATGTGCTTCCTCTTTAAGGGCTTCTACCTGTTTACCTGTGTTCTCCTGCATTTCCTTGAGGGAGTTATTTATGTCCTCCTTAAGATCTTCAATCATCTTCATGAGATGGGATTTTAGGTCAGAATCTTAAAGATCAGAGCCTGGAGTAACAGAAAAAGTGAGCTATGAGCTGAGGTATGCAGAAAATCTTTACAACCCAGAAAAGTAGCACCAGATTCAGTCCCAGAGCCCCTAGAAGAAACAGACTCCTCTGGACCTATTTTGAACCTCATCTCCAGAGCTGTAAAATAAGAAACCTGTGTTGGTTTTGCCCAGTGACTTTTTGCTAAGTTGTAGAAACTAATGCCTGGATGCTGGCTTCTACTGCTGCTGAGAATCTTAAAGTCAACAATTCTCATGTGTCATTGAGAAACCCTGCTTTTTAGGGTTTCTGTGTCAGGGTATGGTTTCGATGACAATGAGGTGGCTCTGAGTGACAGCTTCAAACCTGACACCAACGTTCTTTTTCTTTAGATTTCCAAGCTATTCCTTCAGACATCAAAACAATGCAAACTACTTTGCATTTATATTTTATTACTTGTTCTTGAGCATTTTCATCAATATTGTATCATGAAGTTATGAGTTTTACTTTAATTATATATTTTGTAAGGTTCTCAGCATGCTTGAATATGACTTTCTCATATGTTGTGGGCTTTTTGTTTTTGTTTTTGTTTTTTTGAGACAGAGTTTCTCTGTGTAACAACCCTGATTGCCCTGGGATTCTCTTCCTACACCAGACTGACATCAAACTCACTGAGATCCACCTCCCTCTGCTGGGGTTGAAAGCTTGTGCTACCATGCTCAGTTTTGTATTGAGGCCATTTTGAAATTATACTCTCTCAAAGTTGTAGCAGGTAAAGAGGAGAAGTGCACAACATTCCTGAACTGTGATAGCTCACAGATGAAAAACACATCACAGTTTGCATAGTGTTTTGTTGGTCTCATCCTACTTTGTTCTAGCAAGATCTCTATGAGCAAAATAGTATATTTGAGTTCAGATGATTTAGAGAGTGACATAGAAAGTATGTGACAGAGCCATAATCAAACAGGCCTCCGGATTATATGGTGCAAACCCATCAGAGACACTGTTCCAGTTTTAGTTCCTACTGTTGTAATAAAATGCCCTAAGAAATAGCAGAATTCTATTTCTGGTACCAATTTCTATTGTGATTTCATTTCTGTGATAAAATACTCTGACACCACCCCAAAAAATACAATAACAACAAACAAACAAACAAACAAAACAGGTAAGAGATAAAAAGCTTACTCAATTTACTGTAATTCTGAGTTAACAGTCCATTTTTACAGGGAAGTCAAGGCAGAAACCCGAGGCAGCTAGTCATGTCACATCCATAGTCAAGAATGGAAAGAAATGAACACAGATGTACTTAGCTAGCTCTTTCTACTACTGTACAACACAGGGCCCCAAGCCACAGAGTACTAGCTCTCTCTTTCAGGCTGGTTCTTACTATTTCAATTAAGTCAATCAAGATCCTCCTCAGTCCAGTCTTTCTGGGTTAGTGCCCTGAGCAGACCTTGGGTGCAAACTCCACAGCCAGTCCCACAACACCAAGAGGAAGCTCCACTCCAAGGTGCTCTAACACACTCAGGATCAAAGGTGAGGAGGACACAACATCTGTCCCAACACTGGGAGTAACTGGGACCAGTAGGACCCAGGCACTCAGGAACTCCACCAGCCCAGTGGCACTGGTCCTTTCTGGTCTCTCTGGGCCAGTGCCCTAAGCAGACCTTGGGTCCAAATTTTGTAGCCAGTCCCACAGCATCCAGAGGTGGTTCCCCTCCCAGGCACTCTGATATGCCCAGGATCAGAGAATCAGAAGTGAAGAGGACACATCGGTCCCAACACTGGGAGCAGCTGGGACCTGTAGGACCCAGGCACACAGGGACACTACCAGCCCAGTGGGAGTGTCTGGGCCAGACTGTGTCCTGAGCAGACCTTGCGCCCAAACTCTGTAGCCAGTCCCACAAGAGGAAGCTCCACTCCCAACCTCTCTAATAAGCCCAGGATCACAAGATACAAGAATCACAGAGTCACAGAGACAGCTTGACTCTGAGGAGTTCTGACACAACCAGGATCACAGGCTCCCTTCAGATTTAGCAAGGGCAGGCAGCACTAGAGATAACCAGATGGTGGGGGGTCAAGCATAAGAAAATAAATAACACAAATCAAGGTTACTTGACATCATCAGAACCCAATTCTCCCACCATAGCAAGTCTTGGATACACCATTACACCGGAAAAGCAAGATTCAGATCTAAAATCACTTCTCATGATGATACAGGACTTTAAGAAAAACATAAATAACTCCCTCAAAGAAGTACAGGAGAGCACAGGTAAATAGCTAGAAGCCCTTAAAGAGGAAACACAAAAATCCCTTAAAAAACTACAGGAAAATACAATCAAACAGGTGAAGGAAAGGAACAAAACCATCCAGAATCTAAAAATGGAAATAGAAGCAATAAAGAAATCAGAGAGAAAACCCTAGAGATAGAAAACCTAGAAAAGAAATTAAGAGTCATAGATGCAAGCATCACCAACAGAATGCAAGAGATAGAAGAGAGAATCTCAGGGGCAGAAGATACCATAGAAAATATTGACCCAACAGTCAAATTAAATGCAAAAAGCAAAAAGCTCCTAACCTAAAACATCCAGGACATCCAGGATGCAATGAGAAGACCAAACCTAAGGATAATAGGTATAGAAGAGAGTGAAGACTCCCAAGGTAACGGGGCCCGTAAATATCTTCAACAAAATTATAGTAGAAAACTTCCCTAACCTAAAGAAAGAGATGCCCATGAACATACAAGAAAACTACAGAACTCCAAATAGACTGGACCAGGAAAGAAATTCTTCCCATCACATAGTAATCAAAACACCAAATACACTAAACAAAGAAAGAATTTTAAAAGCAGTAAGGGAAAAAGGTCAAGTAACATATAAAGGCAGGCCTATCAGAATTACGCCAGACTTCTCACCAGAGACTATGAAAGCTAGAAGATCCTGGGTAGATGTCATACAGACCCTACAAGAACACAAATGCCAGCCCAGGCTACTATACCTAGCCAAACTCTCAATTTCCATAGATAGAGAAACCAAGATATTCCACGACAAAACAAAATTTACACAATATCTTTCTACAAATCCAGCCTACAAAGGATAATAAATGGAAAACTCCAACACAAGGAGCAAAACTACTGCCTAGAAGAAGCAAGAAAGTAATCTTTCAAGAAACACACACAAACCTAATTCCACCTCTTACAACAAAAACTACAGGAAGTAACAATTACTTTTTCTTAATATCTTAATATGAAAATTAATACTACCAACATATCCTAATCAATTGAAATCCAAAAATATGAGGAATTAGAAATTTGTTAACTGTCATCCAGTGGTCTCTCTAACTTGGGAGGTGGCTTGTAAGAGAACAATAAAGAGTGAGGCTGAATGCTTTGCTTGATGTTTGTAACTATTGTATCAAGTTTGACGAAGAGGACATTATAAGTTACTCTTTCTCTGAGATGAATGCTTTTCCAAATTATCCAATGATAATAGCCAATGAACCAGATTCTTATCCTCACCTAATATCTGTGCCACCCTCCAAGCAGAACCATAGTTCATTGAAACACTTGGTGAATGACTTTATGGATAGACCATCTTAATACACACACCATTTCTTAAATGAATGTAACCTGTTCTCTGTGGGCTGAGAGTGATGACAATCACTCAAGTCAAATAGCTTTGACCATAGCAGGAAATCTATAACCAAAAATCATGCCTACAATTCATTCCTTGGGGCAGCAGAACTGTTGCCGCGGACCGGGGTTTCTCGCGGGGGTCCCCTATTCCGCGGGACAAGGGATTCTGGCCAGGTG